>NC_080845.1:17666804-17876804 GCF_030435755.1 Ochotona princeps | reverse complement strand
CTGGAACCCATCGTTCCCAAACCTTGCTTTTTTTTTTTTTAAGATATATATATATTTTTTTATTGGAAAGGTAGATATTCAGAGAGGAGGAGAGACAAAGAGGAAGATCTTCCGTCCAATGGTTTACTCCCCAAGCGGCCACAATGTCCAGAACTGAGCCAATCCAAAGCCAGGAGCCTCTTCTGGGTCCCCCACGAGGGTGCAGGGTCCCAACGCCCCTGGCTATCGACTGCTTTCCCAGGCCACAAGCAGGGAGCTGGATGGGAAGCAGGGCCGCCGGGACCAGAACTGGCGTCCATATGGGATCCCAGTGTGCCCAAGGCAAGGACTTTTAACCATTACGCTATCACGCCAGGCCCCCCAATCCTTGCTTTTACCATCTCTCATTAAATCTGCTCATCTTCAATAGTGCCTGTCAGTTAAAAAAAAAAAAAAAGATAACAAAGCTGGTGCAGTGCTATGGCAGGCTAATCCTCTGCCTGCAAGTGCCAGCATCATATGTGGGTTCTGGTTGATCTTCCATGTGTTCCACATCCAATCCAGCTCTCTACTTACGGCCTGGGAAAGCAGCAGAGGATGGCCCACACCCTTGGGACCCTGTACCCCACATGAGGGGACAGGAAGAAGCTCCATTCAGCTCTAACCATTGCAGCCATTTGGGAGTGAAACAGCAGATGGAAGATCTCTGTTTTTCTCTCTCTGTAAAATTCTGCCTTTCAAATAATAAATAACATGTCTAATTTTTCAGGCCCCAAACTAGCAAATCATTCCTATGCACACTCCCCACTGTTTCTTCTTCACACTTGGTCATCTCATTTTGGGTTCAAAATGACCTCTCAAATATGCCAAAGTATGTATTTAATTGGGGGCAAAGGCATCTGATATTTTAAATATACTCATGTCTATAAAAACACGGGACACAAACTATGCTGAAAACCTCAGGTTTTTTCATATTTCATGTTTCTTGTTTTACACTTTAGAAATAAAGAGGGGACAAGAATGAGAAATATGATATTTTTCTGAACATGTAAAACATAATTGCTAAAAAAGCCCAACATAATTGCTGACTGAAACCCTAAGCACATTCACATGCTGTAAAGATATGATTCTTGGAGCGATTTTAAATAGATATGGTAGAGCTGGGTGTGGAGTCAGTGCTAGTGTGCTACGGGAACTAGTGTTCTCATGGAGAAAATAAGTAAGGTTGAGCCAGTTTGCTTTATTCTGTATCTTAAATTACCTGAATTCTTCATTAAAAGAAATTAAAAAGTGTGTAGAGCAGGTTCATCTAGTGGCATAAACACACTCACAGTTCCGTGCAGCCACATTACGCCATCTTCGGAGCTCATCACAATCCATCTCCAGAACTTTCTCATCATCGCTGAAATTCCCTATCCGTTAAAGGCTAGCTCCACTGTCACCTTTCCCTCCACCCTGCCCAGTTGCCACTGTTATACTCCACTTTCTTTTTGCAAAAAAAACCATATTTTTCCTGTTCATTGAAGGAATTATTAGAGAACCTGGAATGTAACTAGTAGAGTACTTGGAACATAATAAGTACTTAATAAGTATCAGTTGTGTTTGATTGACCTTAGGAATTTAGCCCAGAAAGCAGCATTTGCATGATTATTCTATTCACAGTACTTATGAAGTTTATGGAGCACAAAAATTCTTGGGCATATACCTCTCCATATTTCTCTCTCTTTGTCTGTCTGTCTCTATATGTAGGTGAAGATGGTGGCACATGGTTTCTTGACCTGAAAAACAAGAGCGGGAATGTGGGATGTGGAGAGCCTTCTGTTCGGGCAGATGTGGTCATGAGTATGTCTACTGATGATTTTGTAAAAATGTTTTCAGGTAAGTTTCCAGTTTTATTAGTTTATCTGTTGTTCAGGGAAAGTTTAGTTCTGACATTTATTTTATTCCTTACCAAATAATTGAGATTCATGAATGTTTGTAACAGTGAAATCTTACAAGATCTTTATATTGAAGAGCACATGGTCTTTGTTTATCATCTGAAAGGCAGAGAGCAGTGGTTTATGTTGAGAACAGTTGAGTTGTGGCTGCTCTTTCTGTCCTTTCATTCCTACTGTTATCCCAGTCGGTTTCCTTAAATGTGCAGTTTTGACTTTATGTCTTAAGAATGCTCTTTTAGGAAACCATAGATATTTATATGCCTAACTTCTATGTAATGACTGTATGCTAAATATCAAAACTCGGGAGTAGTAATCCAAATAAACTCTTCTTTTGTCCCGTAACAGCCACTATGTGGTAAAACAGTATCATAAAGTGAAATAAATTATGCAAAATTAACGTATGGCAGAAGGGACACACACAGGTACTGACAGCTTTTTAAAAAGTTACATTTGAAAAGATTTATTTTCTTTATTTGAAAGACAGTTGCAGAGAGAAAGGGAGATGGAGATCTTTCATCCACTGAGTCACTCTCCAGATGGCTGCAGTAGCCCCAGGCTGAAGACAAGAGCCTGGAACTTCATCTGGTTCTACAATGTAGACAGCAGGAGCTCACAGACAGGAGCTATCTTCTGCTGCTTTCCCAAGCACAATAGCAGAGAGTAAGAAAAGAAGTGAAGCAGCAGGGACTCCCAACTGCTCCAGTATAGGAGTTGGGGACTTCATCTCATGTAAAATACCTGCCCCCCCCCCCCCAAAAGTTATTTTAAAAACTGTTCTTGAGGACTAGAACGTTAGCCTAGTGGCTAAATCCTTGCCTTGCATCTCTGCTGGGATCCCATATGAGCACCAGTTCATATCCTGGCTGCTCCACTTCCCATCTAGCTCCCTGATTATGGCCTGGGAAAGCAGTTAAGGATGGCCCAAGCCCTTGGGGTCCTGCACCCACATGGAAGACCCGGAAGAAGCTCTTGGCTCCTGGCTTTAGATTGGCTCAACTCCAGCTGTTGCGGCTCACTTGGGGAGTGAACCAGTGGATGATGGAAGATCTTTATCTCTGTGTCTTTCCTCCTTTCTGTATAGCTACCTTTCCAATAAAAAATGATAATAAAATAAATCTTTAAAAAAATGTGCTGTTGATCACTTCTCGGCTTTTCGGCTAAGATCAAGTGTAAAAATCTGTTATTGAGGTATAATTTTCGTAGTATAAAATCCACCTACTTTCAGTAAATGCAGCCGAGTAACCCTCACCACAATTCTGTTTGAGGATATCTCCATCACCCACACATTTCACTCCTGTCTCCTTGCATTCGGTCCTTATTGCCAGTCCCTCCACCATGAGCCTGCCAGGACAGTTTTCTGTCTCCACAGATTTAGTATTTCTTAGAATGTCATATAGATGGAGCCAAACAGAATGTAGTCTTTTGCATTTGGCTTCTTTTACTTTGCATAAAACTTTTGAGATTCCTCCTTGTGAGTTGTGTCATGTATCCATAGTTCAGTTCCTTTTGATTACCAAATAGCAT
This sequence comes from Ochotona princeps, assembly GCF_030435755.1. Lineage (NCBI taxonomy): Eukaryota > Metazoa > Chordata > Mammalia > Lagomorpha > Ochotonidae > Ochotona > Ochotona princeps. The sequence continues at coordinate 17,873,364 of NC_080845.1, read as the reverse complement.
TCTGGTATGTGGCTTACTGCGTTAGCATTTCAGTGTATCACTTGCTGTATACTGTTTGCTCACTTTTCAGCTGATAGACATTTGAATTGTTTCAAATTTTGGTTCCTATGAATCTGGAGCCATTGTCATGCACGCATTCATGTGGGTGTATTTTCATTTCTCATGGGCAGATCCTAACAGTGAAATTGCTAAGTCATAGGGGAAGTTAATATTTAACTCCTACTTAAGTGTTTGCATCCTGTTAATAGTTAGCAGTGAATTAAGACTGGTTTCGCCAACATTCATTACACAGTCATTCCACTGGATTGTGGTAGGATGTCATGTGGTTTTAATTTGCATTTCATAACAACTAATGACATGCAGCATTTTTTCATGTATTTCATAGCTATTTATATTAACTGAACTGTTTGTTAAAATCCTTTATTCATTTTAAAATTGAATTGTCTTGTTATTATTGAATTGCAAGCAATTGAGGGCTTTTTATTGTTGAGTTTGAGATTCTGTAAATGCTTGGTGCATGTTCTTGATAAGCTATGTGATTCACAAAAACTTTTAGTCTGTGCTTGTGTTTACATTTTTTTTCTTTTTTTTTTTTAAGACCTATTTATTTTTATTGGAAAGGCAGATCAGATTTAAAGAGATAGAGAGAAAGAGCTTTCATCTGCTGGTTCACTCCCCAAATGGCCACCACAGTTGGAGCTGAGCCAATGTGAAGCCAGGAGCCAAGGCCTTGGGCCATCCTCTGCAGCTTTCCCATGCTATAAGCAGGGAGCTGGATGGGAAGTAAAGCATCCAGGACACAAACCAGCACTCACATGGGATCTGAGGACCTGCAAAGGGAGGACTGGCTAATTGAGCTATCACACCAGGCCCTGTTTTTTCATTTTCTTAAAGGTTTTTTGTAGGATTTTTTTTTGTTTCTTTTGATTAAGTATAACCTATTGTTTTTTTCTTATTATAGGTCATGTTTTTTGCACTACAGGTTGCTTTCTTTTTGTTTTTTTCTTGTGGGTGAAACTATTATTATCTTGAGCTTATTTCCAAATTACTTACTGATAGTACATATAAATATGATTTTATAATTTATAAATTATGATACTTATAATTTGTGTATTGATCTTGTGTCTTGTAAAGTAAATGTAACTAGGATTCCTGGGAATATTTTTAATTCTAAGACATCTTGTAATATGTCAATACCTTTTATTTTTTGAACATTACTGAGATATAATTCACACTATAGGATTTAAAGTGTATGATTCAGGGGGCTAGCATTGTAGCATAGTGGATACAACTACTGCCTACAACACCAGCATTCCAAATGGGCACTAGTTTGTGTCCAGGCTGCTGTGTTTCTGATTCAGCCCCCTGATGATGGCCTGGGAGAAGTCATATTAGCATATTAGCAGAGAGCTGGAGCAGAAGTGTAGTTGTCAGGATTCAAGCCAGCTGTGAGGGCGGTGACTTCATCTACTGCACTACAGCCCTGGCTCCTTGATGACAATATCTAAAGCACCTACGTTTTTACTTTGATGGAGTCCAGTATATCTTGTTTTTTCTTCCGTGCTTTTCTTTTTTTGTTTAGTGTCATATCTAAGAATCCTTTTGCCAAACTAAGAATATGAATAGTTATCCATACTTTATTTTAAGAATTTTTACAGTTTTGGGCCCGGTGGCGTGGCCTAGAGGCTAAAGTCCTCGCCTTGGAAGCCCCGGGATCCCATATGGGCGCCGGTTCTAATCCCGGCAGCTCCACTTCCCATCCAGCTCCCTGCTTGTGGCCTGGGAAAGCAGTCGAGGACGGCCCAAAGATTTGGGACCCTGCACCCATGTGTGAGACCCGGAAGAGGTTCCAGGTTCCCAGCTTCGGATTGGCACAGCACCAGCCGTTGCGGCTCACTTGGGTAGTGAATCATTGAACAGAAGATCTTCCTCTCTGTCTCTCCTCCTCTCTGTATATCCGGTATGTCCGACTTTGTAATAAAAAAAAAAAAAAAAAGAATTGCTACAGCAGCAGCTGGGCAGCAGGCCTGAGGAGCTCCCTGCTCAGGGGTAACATGAAGACAAAGTGGACTGACAGATCCACTCAGTGCAAACAACGGAGATGCCCTTCAGCAGGTGAATGGATATACAAATTTTGGTGTATACATATATTGAAGGTAGTATTCAGTCACAAAAAAGAATAAAGTAATGGTACCTGCTGCAGGTTGGATGAATCTAGAAAACGTGATACACACATTATGCTAATTGAGGAAGCCATACTCAAAATACCACATGGGAGTATTGTCTGAATTCTTTTATATGAAATATCTGGAATATACATGTAAGTATGTGTGTATATGTATGTATATGTGTGTGTATATATATATACATGGAGAGACAGAAAACTGAGGGATGACTGCCAGGGTTTGCAGGGAGGAGAAACTGCCCATGCTAACTCCCTGCAGGGTCCTCTTTTGGAGGATGGAAATGTTTCAGAACTTGGCACCAGTGGTAGTTTTAAACACTGTCACTTAAATGCCACTGAAGTGCATCTCTTATAAGGGTGCTAATCCTTTCATGGGGCTCTGCTCTCTATCTAATTTAAACCCAATTATTTCTCAAAGACTCCAGCTCCTAATACTGTCACACTGAGTGAGAGGGAGTTACGACTTGTCTACTGGAAGTTTAGGGAATACAAATATTTCAGTCCCTAACAATAAGCAGTCATTGTACACTCTGCCCACCCCCTCCTGATCCGGTTTTCTACATTGCATCAGATGATGTGTCAGTACACTTTGGTCCAGGCACACTTTGTCTTCATGTTACCTCCTGAACAGGGAGCTCCTCAGGCCTGCTGCCCAGCTGCTGCTGTAGCAATTCTTTTTGTGTTGCAACACCTGCTCCCCGGGATACCCTGTCTTCTTTCTTGCTGTACATCCTCCTGTTAGGGGCACACATTATCTGGTAGCTTCACAGCACATTACCCGCCGTGTGTGCATCTCTGAAGCCGCTCTTTCAACAAATTTATTTGGCTGGCTAGAGTTGTGAGTTCAAATTCATTGTCCCTCGAATTTTGAAGGCGTTGCTCCATTTTCTAACATTATCACTGAGAATTTTTTTTTTTTTGGTTTTTATCTTTCATGTGCTCCTTGTCTCTTCTCAAAACCTTTGAAATTAGAACTGTCTTTGTCTGCAGTGTCTGGAAATTTCAGTGATAGAAAGTGGGATGATCTCGCTTTCTGTCATTTTCTTGGGAAGTTACTTCCTTGCTCATTTTGTCAGTTTCTTTTGTGTTCACATTCTGAGGAAAGAAGTTTTCTGATTCATACCCCTTGTATTGCACATTTTTTAATGAAAAAAATACATATCTACTCTTCCTAGGAGGCTGACTCACCTTCTTCTGCTCTTTCTCTTGCAGTTTAATATTGTCTGTCCTTTTCGTGCTGTTTAACTTCCAAGAACTGACTCTTGTTGAGTTGTCTCCTCCTTGTCTTCCTCACTCTGTGCCATTCTTTCTGCCTTTTGCTGATTGCCTTTTTCATCCTCTTTTTCTCCTTCTTGTCTGTGCTCTTCTTCCATCTTTTCTTTGATACATCATTGTTGTATTATCTTCTCTTTGCCCTGATGACATTGAATATGGAGATGTTTCTAGAGGCAGAAAAGTAAAGAGAGAACATGCTAGTTTTCGGTCATTTGTGGGTTCACTCTGCAGGTGTCCAAAACAGCTTTTAGGGCTGAGCTGAAAGTTGGGAACTCAATCCAGGCCTCCTGCCTGAGTGACGGGAGCTCAACTACCACTGCCAGTGCCAGTGCGTTTCAAGATGCAAATTAGCAGGAAGCTGGCATCATGGCTGGCATTGGTGTTTCTCTTGGGCACTCCAAGCTGGTTGTGAGTGTGCTAGTTTGTATTTTGACTATTAGGCCAACTAGCTCCCCCAGATAACTTTCAATGTGTTCTTCATGTACTTTGTTTTGGTTTTCTTTTTTTTTTTTTTTTTTTAATATAATCCATTTTATTGTATTGTTGTTGACAATCTTTACATAGTTAACTATAGTTGAAGGAAAATCAAGAAAGAGAAGGAAAAAAAAAAAAAGGTTCAGGGGGATAGGGAGGTGGGCAATGCTATTATGTCCATATTGTTTCCATCATGTATCTGAGGAAAAAGGGGGTATTGAGGGAGAAGCCCCACCCGGTTTCCCGCCCACCCCAAGTCCCATATGTGGGGCATGCTCTGAGATATGTGCTCAAGTGGAGTTAATAGTTCTCCAGTTATGAGTCACTGCCAGTTTCGCTCGATGAGGTGGTCCACTGATTGATATGGTCCATCATGAAGTCTCCATTTGTCCCATATTTCGCTGCCAACATGTAGCTGAGATGAATGATTGTCCTATTCTGTCTTCTGTCTTTTCTTGGTTAGAATTCTGAGTCCAGCAGTTCAAGTGGGGAGATCTCCAAAGATACTTTGAGGTATTCCCAGACCAGATTCTTGTATGTTCTAGCAAGCACAGGACCCGGCACAGTCCATCACCCTGATCAGCTGGTGGTTGCAATTGCTGTGTTGGTTCTGTTTTCAGTCCCGAGTTGCACTGGAACCAATGGGTGTTGCAGTCCAGTCTGGTTCGGCCCTTACATCAACCAGTGGGAGCTGCAGCCTAGTCGGGGCGACCCACAATAACCCCCACCAAGCCTGCCCCCTACCCTGGTTTGCCAATTTGTGTAGCAGAAGACCAGTCTGTCCCCCATCCCATTTGGCTCTGGTACTTGTCAATGGGTATTAAAGCTTAGTTCTATCTAATCGACTCAACCATCCAGCCCTCACAGATGTTGTTGAGTGCCTCTGTCTAGCCATCCCAGCCCCCATCCTAGTTTTCATGCCCTCCCACGGGAATAGTGACCCAAGAAGGGGGAACCCACTTTTTCCCTCCCAGGTCTCTCTGTCCCGGTTTATGCACTCTTTAGGTGGTCCTGTGATTTGACTCAACTGAATTAGTCCCCAGTGCCAGCTTCTGCCAGCTGATGCTGTGGCCCTGATCTTGTCCACATGCAGCGCACAGGTGTTGTAGCCTTGCTTAGTCGTGTCTGTCTCTATCCCAGCCAACACTCTCCAGTGGGAGTGGTTGTCCAGCGAGGGGACCAGCCCCTTAACCCCCCCGCCAGCTCTGCCCCTCCCTTCCTGGATCTCACGTGTGCTGGATGGGTGTTGCATTCATATCCAGTACAGGCAACCACGCCCTGGCGTTCCAGAATGTGTACTGGTTTTGTCGCAACCAAACCCGGCCCATTCCACACTCTGTTCTGGTGATCGGATTTGCCAGAGGATGACATGAACTGATTCAGCCTGGCCTGCTCCTGACCCATGCCGAATGCATGCCAGTGGGAAACTTTCCATGGCCTATTCTGGGCTGTTTCCAATCATGCTTCTCGCGCTTACCTGCAGGGACTGTGTCCTGCCAGAGGAGTTGCCCAGGCTCCTCCATCAGAACCCCTCCCAATGCCAGATTTTGCGCTTGCCAGGGGGTTCTTGAGCCAACCCTACTCAGTTCACCTCCTGTCCTAGCAGGAACAGTGGCTTTTCCTGGCTGGCTTTCACCCCATTCTGACTCTTGTTGTTGGATGTTTCAGCCCAGCCGTGGCTCGTCCATACCCACATACAGCTCTCACATGGCTCAGAAGGGGATTGAGACCCAGCCTAGTCAGTCCCACATCTACCCTGTTTCTCCATAACACCAGATGGTGCTGGGATCTGAACCGGCCTGGTGCATCCAATCCCAGCCCACACTAGTGCCTCGGGTGACTGCAACTGTTTCCTAGATAGAACGCAGCCCCCATTCCAGCACATACACCCCTTGGTGGGAACCTCATCCCAGCTGTGGCTTCCCAGATTGGGACCGTTCCTAGCTGTAAATCACGCACCTGCACGTGGTTGCTCCGAGGACCATTAGGTGCCAGCCTGCTACACAAGCCGGAGCTTATCTTTTACTTGATAGGTGTTCAAAGCTCAGCATTATTAAGGGATTGGAAGTTCTTCAAAGGAAGAGTTACTGGCATTGGGAATCTTTAGGATTGACTCAGATCCCAGAAACAGTGGGGTCACTCTAGAGCTATCTCAGCAGCGATTCAGATGTCCAATACCCCAGAGCTCCCCGGCCGGGCGGCCAGCAGGCACAGCCTGGCGCCAAATGGCACACTGGCCGCCCGGGCCCAGCCCGCCATGAGCCATGGGCACATGGCGGACTGGGTTCGGGATCCGAGCTAGACGTCCTCTCCCGCAGCCCTCGGCTCGCCTCTGGCAGCCGGAAGTTAAATCCTGCAGGCCCGAGGTTGCGCCCCTCCCCAATCCCGTTCACCCACCACCCAATGAGGGTGTTGGGTGGGTCCCGGACATGCCCAGTCACGGAGGCCTCCCCCCTCGGCGTACTCACCCCAGAAGGAAGCAGGCCGCACCCAGGCATGTCCGGGCCCAGCCCGCCATGAGCCATGGGCACATGGCGGACTGGGTTCGGGATCCGAGCTAGACGTCCTCTCCCGCAGCCCTCGGCTCGCCTCTGGCAGCCGGAAGTTGGTTTTCTTTTTTTAGAGCTGGCTTTTGCTCTAGGCTTTTATCCGTATTTTTGCATTGTTTTTAGTCTCACAAGATGTCTAACAAGTGTTCTGTGAAGCTAAGTGGAAGTTGTATAGACATGAGTGGGGCTTATGGACCAGGAGGCATCGCTGTACAGTAACAGAGCAGTGAGCCAGAAGGTTTAATGTCAGCATTTGTGAGTTTCTGGAAGGATGGTACTGTTCCTCAAAGAATAGAGATCTTGGGGGTCAGCACAGTAGAACAGCAGACTAAGTGACCGCTTAACCATGCTGGCACCCCATGTCAGAGCACCAGCTCAAATCCCAGCTGCCCCATTTTCGACCCAGCTCCCTGTGAATGGCTGGGAAGGTGGCAGAAATAGTGGGCCAAGTGTTTGGACCCTTGCCACCTATTTGAGACAAGATGGAGCTCCAGCCTCTGGCTTCAGCTAGGCCCAGCCCTGGCTGTTGTGGCCATCTGGGAAGTAAACCAGAGAATGGAAGATCTCAATCAGCCTCTCTCCTCTCCCCTCTCCTCTTCCCTTCTGCCTCTCCCAATTTCACTCCCTCTTCTTCTCTCCCTTTCTTTTCCTCTGACTCTCTCACTGTGCATTTCAAATAAATTAAACGTTTTAAAATAGAGATTTTAAAATATCTTCCATTTAAATCTCTGTTGCCTCTTTACTGTTTGTAAGTCTTGGGATTTTAATGTCACAGTTTTTAGAAGCTGTGCAGCTGTGTTTATTCTTTACAATAAAAGTAGTGGGTTTGATTTTTCTTATTTGCAATAACCAACCTGTGAGGTTTTTCTGCAACCTCTATTTAAAGACTTGGGAGTTTCAATCTCTATGTATAATACAATAACCCACATACTTTTTCTATAAAGAGCCTATGTGTGATGTGATGGCAGGGAGAACATAGTGGGCCACTAATGCCCCAGAGACACACTTTGTTTTCTAGGAGACATGGGTTGCATATAAGTTAGCACAGTATAAGACAGAAAATCATACATGAGCATCAAGCACACCTGCTTTTGAATTAAAGCCTTGTCTTGTACAAGCTTTGTGAACTTGGGCAAATCAAAATCCTTTCTGAGTCTGCTACTCTTATGCCTTCCACTGTGCCAGACTCTACTGACTGGAAAAAAGAATAACAAGTAAAAGCAAAGCTTTGGGGTGGGCATTTGGCTGAGACATTAAGATGCCATTTGGGACAGCTCCATAGTAAAGCATCATAACAAAGAAGCAGATGGAAGCTCAAAATCTATCTTTGCCTCTCAGATAAACAAAAACAAAGCTTTTTTTTTCTTTGAGGCTAATACTTATTATATGTTATTATTAGCTGTGTTTCTATTTTGAAGCTCACATTTTTTTATAGTCTGGCATGTCTGTGATTAAAAGAATGCTAACACATGTTTTGTGTTCATGTGTTATACTTGAAAAAAATGATTGATCTGAAAAGTCGACAGAGATCTCCCATCTGCTGGGTTACACTCCACATGTCCACAACAGCTATCGCTGAACCAAGCTGAAGTAGTAGTAAGAACTCAGTCCAGGTCTCGAATCCATCGCCTGTGGGCTCTCAGGGTATTTTATAGCAGGCAGCTAGAATGAGGAGCTGAGCCAGGACTTGAACCAAGGCCCCCTAGCATAGGATGCAGGCAGCCCCAAGTGACAGCTTCGGTGCTGCACCAAATGTGCCCTGACCCAAACACTGTACTTTTTAATGATTATTTCTTAAGAATATTTTTGTGTTTTATATAACTTGATTTCTTAAATTTGAACTTGAAGTGTTATGTTTAATGAATCATAATAGATGGGGAAATCAACAAAAATAGATCATATTTACTTGCCAGACTTCATTTGTGGGCCTTCTAGTATCCTTAGTGCAGTGTAACTGATGCAGATGTTGCCTCCTCAGCTTCTTGTGATCTTTTGCTGATTTTTGGTTTTTACATTATCCCTCATTTTACAGGATATTGTTAGCATCTAAGTTTAGGAATCGGGATCCCCTAGATACTGATATAAAATGCAATAATAGAAATTTCTATGCTTCTGAGGCTTATGGAACTCAAGGAGATTCTGTTTATAATGCATATCCTTGAAGCAGCGTATCCCTTAGGGCACTAATGGTTGCTTTTCCCTCTCTCATTTTCTCATTTTAGGGAAACTAAAACCAACAATGGCATTCATGTCAGGAAAATTGAAGATTAAAGGAAACATGGCTCTAGCAATCAAATTGGAGAAACTAATGAACCAGATGAATTCCAGACTGTGAAAGAACAAAAACAAAAAGTAAATTGCTATGCTCAAAAAGTACAAGAGCTCAAGAGTAAACTCCAATGTTTGTTTTCTTCCCTACTATATCATAAGGCTATGCATGTGTGTTCTGGAAAAAAATGGAATTTCTGTTTCTATAAGACTTGTAATTATAATTAAACAGCTAGCTAATGCAACAGAAGTTTCATTAAGTGGAATTCCAGGACATTGTGTTTTTGTTTTCCCCCAGCTTTGCCCTCTGAGCAACACATAGTCAGAATAGCACCTGTTATCCTGACCAGTCAGGATCAAGCAGTAAAGTTTGGTCTTTTCTCAATTTCTTCTCTTATGAAATTAAGCTGATCTGTTTTAATGGATTTGGGGGGAGGGGTCGTTGACGGAATACTAATGAAAATATTAATAGTGTTTCAGATTTTTACATGCTTATTTTAAAGGAAATCTGTACATTTTATAGAAGTTACATAATCTGCTTAATAAATACTATTTGTAAAAACTAAGTAAAACACAATCAGGTTTTCATTTGGTTAACTCTCTTTCCAGTTGTAGTTATCTAAGCTAATATGTATTGGGATATAACTCATTGTAGTGTTATCCTATTTTAAGGTATATAGAAAAATTCTAAAATCATTTTGTACCCAGAGCATTATGACACAGTGGGTTAAGATGCTGAGATGCTAACATCCCATATGGGCACCAGCTTGAGTCCAGCTGTTCTACTTCCAATATAGCTCCCTGCTAATGCACCTGGGAAAGCAGCAGTGCCTGTGAGGTCCTGCACCCATGTGAGGCCCTGCTCCCATGTGGGAGACCTGGACAAAGCTCCTGGCTCCTGGCTTTGACCTGACTCAACCCCGACCGTTGCAGCAGTTTAGGGAATTAACGAGTAGATGGAAGATCTGTCTTTCATTCTTGTTTCCAGAAACAAAAAACAAAAATGAACGATCCTGGCACAAAAGCTCAATCCCCCCCACCTTTAAACGCTGGGATCCTATATCAGCACTGGTTCTTGCCCTGGCAGCCCCACTTCCCATCCAGCTGCCTGCTTTTGGCCTGGGAAAGCAGTGGCGGTAGCCCAAAGCCTTGGGACCTGTACCTGCCTGGGAGACCCTGAAGAAGCTCCTGGCTCCTGGCTGCAGATTGGCACAGCTCCAGGCATTGCGGCCACTTGGGGAATGAACTAGTGGATGGCAGATTTTTTTCTCTCCTTTCTGTAAAAATCTGCCTTTTCAAAAAAAAAAATAAATAAATCAGTCTTTTTAAAAAAAAGACATTGTAGGCTGCATTTGTGTCAGTTTTAAAGGTTGGTAGGCCTTTGAATAGGTGATCAGATTAAAAGGAGGTATAAGAACACTTGGGGTAGACATTGGACCTAGTAGTTAAGCCACTCCCCCAAGCCACATCAAAATGGCCCTGTTTCTGTGGCTCTGGCACCTAACTCCTCTTCCTCCCACGGACCTCCCACCTCCCAAGGAGGCAGCTGTGATGACCGGAGTAATTGAATTTCTGCAACCCACATGGGAGATCTGGATTAAGCTCTGGACTCTTGGCTTCATGTCCATGTCTTGGGCCTTGCTGGACATTGCAGGCATCTCAACAGTGAATCGGAGGATGGGAGTTCTGAAACTCTGTCAAGAAGCACCTGGGGATGTGTGCAGAGAGGAAAGCCCTGGCATGAGCACAGCAAGAAGGCAGCCATCTAGAAGAACAGGAGACAGCCTCAGGAGAAACACACTGCACTGACCCATTGATCTTGAACTTGTAATCCAAGCCCCCCAGTCTGTGTGTATTTTGTTAGGGCAGCCTTGGTAAAGTAATACTGCGATTGGTGGGTAGGAGAACTAAACTTTTTTAAGTTGTTACTTCTAGTTTTCATCAGTGAAAAGATGCTGGCTTTGTGTAATTCTTTACTTCTCATTTTACAATCTCTAAGAATATTGTGCTACTCAGCAATTTAACTCTTAACATTTCTCAGAATCATAGTGTTAGGAACGTTTGATTTGAATTTTACGAAAAGAGGAAATAGAATCAGATCAGGAACGACTAATTCAAGTAACGAACCTTGTTCAACAGAAACCTTGAATGAGATTTAATAATCAAAACTTCAAGAAGCCTGGCTGGATTAATTTGTAAGAGAGCACCTTATGCCTCCCTTGGCATTTCCAGTCATTCTGGCTACATAAGGGTCCTGGTCACCTATGGCCAGAAGGCTCTTTTCCTACTGAAATTTTCTAAAACCATCTCCATTTTCTCTGAAATTTTCAAGTGGTCTTGTTGAAATTTGTAGGAAGCCATTGCTTTGGATCGAACTACAAAAGGACATAAAAAAAAAGAGGCCGCTTTTCCAAAATGCAGGTAATGCCCAGCAATCAGTCGAAAGGGGAATAGTCAACCTGAGCTGGCGTGATAAGGAACCCCCTACTGCTTTAATCCGTGCAAGGATGGCCTTCCCATGTAACCCGATCAGGAACCAGTCTGCCTTCTGTACTGTGGTGTTTCTTATGCTTGCCCAAGATGGCTTACAGAAGCCATCTGCCACATCTGATAGGATTGTCTCTGTTATAGATTGGATGCTGTTTAATTCCTGATCACTAATTTAACAAGCCAATTGGATTTTTAAAATTCAATTTCATTGAAATTTTGTTTCAAAATTGCCTGAAAGATTTTAAAAGAAAAATTATGTGGCAGGAACTTGGATTCTAATCACTTAAAACATAAAACAATTGTTTTTAAAAAGTTTCTATTCATTTAGAAACAGAGCAAGAGGGAGTGAAGTATGGGTGAGAGTTTCCATCTAGCAGGGTGTTGAGTCAAGGGACCATGCCTCTTTGATTACCCCATTATTGTCTTAAGTAGTACATGCTTATTGTAATCTCTGCCTTCTAACTTAAAAAAATATTATTATTGGAAAGGCAGATTTACAGAGAGAAAGAGAGATAAACAGAAAGATTTTCCATCCACTTACTCACTCCCCAAATGGCCACAATGCCTGGAACTGAACTAACCCAAGCCAGGAGCCAGGAGCTTCTTTTGGGTCTCCCACATGGGTTCAGGGTCCCAAGGACTTGAGCAATCCCCCATTGCTTTCCTGGGATATAAGCAGGGAGCTGGATGGGAAGTAGAACAGCTGGGATACAAACTGGTGCCCATATGGAATGCTGGTTTAAAGGTGGAGGGTTAGCCAGTTGAGTCGTTACGTAGCCTCTGCCTTCCAGTTTTTAATGTCTTGCCAAACACATAATTTTTGTGTTCTAAATCAACTTTGCCAGTCCTAGAGTAGAGGTGGTCTTCCAAAAAATTTTTTTGTCGTTTTATGTTTAGGTCTAAGCTCTACAAACTACCTCTGTTTTTTAATATGACATAATTTAGGGGTAAGGTCTTTTATTCCCCATGCCTGAAAAGTCCATCTAACCCCCTTTGAATTTCCCTGATACAAAAATAGATGAGTCTATTAATAGATCTCTAATTAGATTATGTAATGGGTTTTACAATATCACATTGTCTTGATTAGTGGGTTTTTTTTTAGTAAGTTTTAAAACTAGATCTGTCTTCTTTTTTAGTATCGTTTTAGCTATTCTGTGTCTTCTGTTCAAATGTACTTCATAGTGTTCTTGGAAAATGGAAGTAAAAGGCAAGCTTGTTTTGGTACAAAAAATTTTCAAATTATATCTGTGATGACTCAAAGTTCAGGGACAATACATATGAAAAAGGTATGCATGGATTTAAAAATATTTTTGCATCAAATTAAATTACTTTTAACTCCATTTTTCATATATATTTATGTTAAAGAGTTACACATGCACACACACAAAGAAAGAACAATTTAGCTTCCATCCACTGATTCATTCCCTAAATGCCAGACCAGAGCCAGGAGTTCAGGGCTTCTTTTGGGTCTCCCACATGAATTCAGTAGCACAAGCATTTGGGCTATCTTCTGCTGCTTTCTTGGGCATATTAACAGGAGCTAACACCTGCATGGGATGTTGGCACTGCAGGCTGTGGCTTTACTGACTGTGCCACAGCAATGGTCTCTTAACTCCATATTTCATGACCCATCTGAAGTCTGTATTTCTGTATTAAGTATAATAATGTTTTATTAACATAAATTCTGTTGGGATCTGATTTGGTTAGAGTTAAATCTACATATTAATTTTGGGAGAACTGATAAAGCATATTTAAAACATCTTAAATTCATTTCCATTTATTTGAGAGAGAAGGAGGGAGGAATGGCGGGCTAGAGAGAGAGAGAGAGAGAAAGTCTGTCTTCCATCTCCTAGTTAGATGCCTGCAACACAGCAGTCAGTACTGGGTAAGGTTATAAACAGGAGCCAAGAACTCAATCTAGATCTTGCACACTGGTGGCAGGGATCCAGGTATGAGACTCATCATCCTGCCTCCCAGATGGGGCATCAGCAGAAAGCTGGTTTGGAAGTAGAGCCAGGACTTGAACTCAGACACTCTGCTTCAGAGCCTAGTGTCCTTTACTCAGTGAATAGTGTGTCTTTCTTCTTAGTATTTTGATTTTGCTCAGCAATGTTTAATGGGTTTCAGTGTATAGTCCTGCTGTGAGTTTAACTTCGACACAATCAGTATTGATATCAAGTAATTTTAAAAATTACTAATGTTGGTTGATGTTTGGTTGATCTTTGCTAACATGAGTACAACTGAATTTTATAAATAGGATTTATGCCTAGTAGCACTGTTAAATCAACTTAGTCTGAGCATCTGTTTTGCAGATTCTTTAGGATTTCTTACACATATGATCAAGTTATCTGCAAATAAAGAAAATTTTGTCTTTTCCTTTCTGTTCTGTCTACCTTTAATTCTTTCTCTTGTCGTATTGCAAAGTTAGGCACACAAATACAATGGTGAATGTTGAGTGGCAAGAGATATCCCAGCTTTGTCCCAGTTTTAGGGTAAAACTACTCCATTTCTTTCCCAAGTATGATTTGCTTCTACACCTTTTTTTTCATTAGATAAACACAGAGCAAGAGAGGGTGTGAATAAGTGTGCTTCAGAGGCTTTGCATCCACCAGTCCACCTCCAAATGCTTGCAGCCATGGTGTGGTGGCTGAAGCCGGGAACCAGGCACTCAATCCAGGCCTCCTAGGTAGGTGCCAGGAACCCAACCAGCAGGGTCTCTATTAGCAGGAAGGTAGAATTAGGAGCCAAGGTCAGGCACTGGACTCAGACACTTTGAGTTGGATTCCAACCAACATCATAAATGTTAGGCCAAATGTCTGCTCCTCTGAGAGTTTAAAATCATACAAACTGTTGAGCTTTGTCAAGTCCTACATCTTACTGAAGTGATCAATTTTTATTACTTTATTCTGTCAATGTGAAAATGTTAAGTGACATTTTTGGTTTCTTCAACCTATGATTGTTAATCTCAGAAAAATTATTTTGAGACATAAAATCCTAAATAGTTACATCTAGTCAACCTAACAGTCTAGAATTGTTGGGATGCTGTCACCTGAAGGCATCTCCTTCCCCAGTTCAAATTTCCTAGAATAGGCTTGTCCTATTTTTTCCAGCATTTACTGAAAAACAGCAGACCTTAAAACATAATACAGCAAAATGTTGCTATAATGGCAAGTACAGAGCTCCATTATTGTAGGTTTAGTGGAAAATATTGTACAGTCACAACAAACGCCAAAGGAAAGATAGTGAAGCTAGAAGTATATACAGTTGATTATATTTATCTGAGAAAATGCCAAGTGATCACAAGGCTTTCTCACTTCTACCACTCACTGCTTTACTAGGATATAAGCATCTTAATTCTCCATAGTTTGAGGACAGGAGCTGAACAGGGGTGGGATCCGATAATATCAAGCTATATTACATCTAAGTTAGAATTATGATAGGGTGTTATATAGCCTTTGTTGTTCTCTGGAATGTTCACTTTGCCATTATTCTTAGTTTTATGTATTTCAGTTGTTGCTTCTAAGGTTTCTATTTCATATCTCCCTATCAGTTTTACTGACGTATCATCTACCTGCCATATACTTCAGCTGGTAAAATGTGTAATTCACTGGCTTTTAGAGTTTTAGGACCATCATCAAAATCGATTTTATATTTTAATCACCCCTCAAATAAACTGTCCTTTAGCAGTTACCTAGGTTGCCACAGAAACCCTACAGCCATAGGTCATCATTAACCAATTTTCCATGACTGCTGATTGGCTGTTTAAGTGGGATCTGGTGTGACTGCTTTGCAACTGCTGCCTCTCACCTGGTGTGATGTCTTCAAGGATCACCGTGCAGCATGTGCCAGCACCTCCTTCTCTGGGGAGGCTGGATGATATTCCATTGTGTATGTGTGGACATTTGAACTGTGTCCATCTCTTAACTGCAACGAGCTGCGATGCGAATGCAGGCACAGATGCCTCTTTGAGATCCTGCTTTCTCATTTTGGGGATCTGTGTTCAGGACATAGCTGGAATATTTGGTAGCTTTAAATTTTGAAGGATCAGCAGTGTAGAAGCACTTCATTCCCTCTTCTAGGTTGCACCTTTAGAATAATACATCTTTGTGGGTTTTCTTTTTGATAAATACTAATGTTTACACAGCTTTTTCATTCAACGTAGACCAGGAGCAGTGTTGAACTAGAAGGTGTTAATTCTAACCTCAATCAACTCTGGAGACAGAATGGGTTCAGTACAGGCTATCCAATAAGAGAGGACATACCAGATGTGGCATTGAAAGTCACCTGACTGGGTTTTGGGTGGCCTTAGATTCTTTTTCTCCTTTACTTAGAAGTTAACTTCTTGGGAGTCACTGCTTGTGAAGCCAGCATCCCATATGGGTGTGAGTTCAAGTCCCGATTGTTTCACTTTCCATCCAGCTCCTGGTTAACGTTTCTGAGAAAGCACTAAAAGTTGGCCCGAGTGCTTGGGTCCCTGTTCATAGGTGGGAGACCTGGAGGAAGCTCCCAGCGCCTTCTGGGTCAGCCCTAGCCATCGCAGCCAGCTGGGGAGTGAACCAGAAGTAAGATCTCTGTGTCTGTGTCCCCCCCCCCCCCATTTGCTTTTCAATTAAATAAATAAAATGTATCTTAAAAAAAAAAAGAAGTTAGCTTCTTTTTCTGCCACAGTAATTGTCTTCTCCTCTTCCTATCCAAGGGTAGGTATGACTGAGGTTTCCTTCACGGGTGGGGCGAGGTCAAAACCTGGGCACCTACGGCTAATTAGATATGCTATTTCGCTCTGAAGATGCTCAGCGCTGGAGTGGGAGTGGAATTAGAATATGATCTCTGAAGCCAGACTCCCCGAGTTGTATCTGGGCTGTTTCCCGGAGTTCTGCAGCAAACTCCTTACTTTCTTGGTGCCTTGGTTTCCTAATCCATCCATGGCACCCACTTCAGAGTATGCTTAGGATTAATGAATGCTGGTTGGGCACTGAATGCCAGCTCTGGGCACGGAGTAAGCGCCAGGCAAATGTAAGGTAAAGAA
Source organism: Ochotona princeps (assembly GCF_030435755.1). Classification (NCBI taxonomy): domain Eukaryota; kingdom Metazoa; phylum Chordata; class Mammalia; order Lagomorpha; family Ochotonidae; genus Ochotona; species Ochotona princeps. Next base: position 17,857,097 of record NC_080845.1, on the reverse strand, counting down.
AGTGGGAAGGACACCAACTGAGCTGCCACCTGTCCCAACCTTCCCTCTGCTGGTTCTCTCAGGCGTTTGAGAGCAGACCGGTGTCGGGGGCTGGCGGGGCGCGTGTGGGGATCCGAGGCAGCGTGCCGCAGTCCGAGTCAGGTCAGGCGCCTGCAAAGGGCAGCGGGCATTGGGCCGGTGTGGAGTGTGCTGGCCGAAGTGGGTGCAGAGGTGCACGCTGGGTGCGTGATAACAGGTGTCGCACATGAGGGGAGCGTTCCTTCCTTTTAGGATGATCTCCGGGAGGGGGCAGTGCCGCGGGACCGAGGCTTGCGGTACTGGAGCCCGTGCTGCACACCTTGGAACGTCGCGGGGATCGTCCGCTGCCGCACACCTGTCCGGGCAGCGAGGGCGTATCTCAGTGCGCACGGAGAGCTAGAGAGCGCGCGGCTCAACCCCTCGGAGGCCAGTCCCGCCGGGATGCGCTTTGGCTGGCGCCGCAGGAAGCTCGGTCCGCAGCTCCCTCCGGGCAGCGACGACGGCGAGCTCGGTGCGTGTCGTAGGAGGTGTCGTTACACACTTCCTGTGGGTCCCGCCGACCACGGCGCGCTTCCGGTGCCGGCTGGAGCCCGGGGTCCGAGCCCCCGCCCCGCGCGCCGGCCCCGCCCGCGCCCCGCCCCCCGCCCGGCGCGCGGAGCCCGGGGCGCACGGAGCGGCGCTCGCCGGTCGGCCCAGCCAGGCGGGCGCCCCCGCCCCGCGCCGAGCGCCCTCCCCGCTCCGCTGCCCGCGGGACCCGGGCCTCCGGCCGCTCTCCTCCCGCCCCGTCCAGCGCGCGCGCTGCCCCGGCTCCCGGAGCATCCCCCCCCCGCCCCCTCCTCAGCGCCCGCGTTCCTATGGACAGACGCACAGACACCTGCAGGTGGGTGAGAGCCCGCGCCCGGGGTGGCGACGGCCGCTTTGTCCGTGGGGCGGCCGCGCCGTGACCCGGCTGAACCCTCCTTTTGTCTCCTTTGGGGGACTGGGGGCGTCGCGGCCGGACGTCGGCAGCGGCAGGCTGAGGGGCTTGTGAGGGGCGGGGACCCCCTCGGCGGCCGCCGGGCGGGCTTGGGGCGGCGGTGAGGCGGCGGGTCGGGCTCCTGCGACCGGTCCGCCGGCCCGCGTTCCCGGTGGCCGCGCTGAGAGAGTCTGGCTGGCTGCTTCGCCCGCCGCTTTGCTGTGGGGGTCTGCCGAGGTGGGCAAGGGGAGGGCGGGAAGGAGGAAGAAAAGAGCCGCCCGCCTAGTTTGCAAGTCTTGTGAGGGTTGGAAGACCCGAGAGGCGGCTCGGGGCTTCGTCTGGCTGACCCGCCGGGGCTGGAGGCAGCCCAGGGGGCGTGCGGGGTGTGTGTGCCGGAACGTGCATCGCCGCGCTCCGTATTTATTGTTTCTAACGGAGGAGGGCTTCTCCGGCCGCAGACTCTTCCGCCCCCAGCCCCTTCTGAGGCTGCGCACAGTGGTTTGTGTTTGTTATCAAATAGATCAAGAGCTGTCCCTGGAGTGGGAGGTTGGGCCGCAAGACATCACATCAGAATCCAAGAAGGGTAGCTTGCTTGCTTGTTTCTTTTCTCCCGTTTCTCCTCCCACCCCCCTTTGAGGTTGAATAGGGACGTAAAGGGCGAAAAAACGAACACGGTTGTGATTGTTTTTTAAACCGTTATACGTGTATGTTTTGAAGTTTTGGGATAAAGTTTTGTTTTTCCTTTTTTCCAGAGTCGTTAGGGTTAGCCTGACGGAATCTTCTGCCCCACTGAATAAATAGTTAACAAGTGAGTCGGGTAGAGTCAGCTTCCATGGTGAGGGTTGTGTTGGGGCGGTGATACACACGATGATTTAGCCTTCCGTCGCGGCTAAAACCTTGATTTGTGCCAGTTGAAGATACGAAATGTTTCATGAACATAGGAGGAAAACATCAGCACTGGAGCTGTGTTCCCGCCGTGGTTCTGTTTCCCGTTGGTGCTGGCTGTCTGCGTGTGTGAGTCTGCTACTTGGGTAGTGTTTTTGCCAAGTGTTGTAGGAGGATGTGGCTCCCTTGTCCTATTTAATTAGGCAGCTCCGTTTTCTTACAGACACCTGCAATGTATTTGTAGATAATTGAATAGTGAACAACGTTGAGAAATCACCCCCAAAATCGGTTTGACAGATTCAGATTTGCTCTTGCAGGCAGATACAGGGATGTCTTCACATTAATCTTGATCTACCTCTGGAAACACTTTTCTGCCCCACTGTGTCAGCATCTGACATTCACATAATTTAAGTAAGGTTTGATTTTAAGTAATTTGGGGGCACTTAGTTTTACTTGTATGGACAGTGGAAATGTAGAAAATCGGTGGCTTTCTTTTTTAAAAAAGTTGGATTTGAGGAAAAGACATTGTGGTGGAAAAACAACTATTAATTTTCCATCAAGCAACAAAACATACAATTTTTGTTTAGGCAAATTAATTCTTGTCATTGTAGAGTTTAATAAGCTTAAAATAGTGATTTTTGTTCAGGAGAAGAAATGAATCAACAATCTTGCTCCTCTTATAGTAACACATTAGTATTATTGCATGCAGAATTTTCTAAATGTTGAGTTTATGCATATTTTCGTGGAGGAGGCTGCATCTAACAGTGATCTGTCCAATACCCCTTTCATTCGATCCCATTTTGTGAGTTCCTGCTAGGACTTCTAGTCCCCATTAGGTAAATGAATATAAACTGCCCAAAGGCCCAGAGCTCAGTGTGTGGCTCAGGTAGGCCCTATGTCCCAGTTAGTCTTCTTTCTCCATTATTAAAAGGCCAGAGAGGAGAGAGATTAAAATTTGGGAGTTCTAGACCATTCTGAGAATTCCAGCTCTTAGATGCGCGAATTCTTCTTCAGCTCTTGGAATTACAAACGATAAACCAACAAATTGAATAGCTTGTTTATGTATTAACAAGGCTGTCAGTGGTAGTGATAAGATTGAACAAAGAGTCACTGTGTGCACTAAACATGAACAGAATGTGGCCTGTGTTGAGAATTACTTTGGCAAAGTTGTACTTGTGCTGAGCAGTTTCCTTGGCTCTTCAGTGTCGTGTGTGTGTGTGTGTGTGTGTGTGTGTGCTGGTAGATGTGCCTGGTGGCTTTTGTTTTCTTTTTTATGATTGATGTAGTGTTACTTTTCTGCCTCTTTTGTAATTAACAGTGATAGCCCAATCGGGAACTCGCAGAGAACGTTAGTATTTCCAGTCTATGCCCGTTTTGGTTAAGTTGATATTCAAGAAGGCTTATGAATTACTTCTCATGTTGGAAAATGGTTTCTGCTGCTTTTTATAGTACAGCAAATGTTACTTGTATAAAATATGAATTTGTATAAAGTTGGATTTGTAAATACAGCTGATGTTTATCAGTTTTCTCTTTTTAAACGCCACTATGCTCTTCCCAGTTAAACTTGATAGGTAGACATACCAGTGTTTTCCTGTTTGTTAATGATCAGTGTGATATCATTAGAAGAAATTCAAAGTGGCCACTTTGTGCTAACTGGAACCTTCAAATGACTGGTATGAGCATAAGTAATGATCAAACAGGAAGCTGAAAATGAACAGTTTGACTTTTGATGACAGCTCTGTGACTTCCCCGCAGTGTTTGGTGGCCTGGTGGGGAAGCCGGGCTGACTGGAGCGGTGTAGACAGGCCCCCCGCTCATCCCAGCCCTTATCGCACATGCTCTCCGGGAGTGCGGAGTTCATTTTTGGATTAATTTTCTGGTACCAGATGTATGAGGCTGGCTCTGAAGAAGCTTTTTCTCTTCAATACTGTCAAAAATAGAGAAGCTGAAGATTGGAGAGAAGCCATTTATTTGGAACAGTTTATTTTATGACAGTTTGTGTTTGTAAAGAAACCTGCTCATACTGTTTACTTAAGAGATCTGTGTGGTTACTCAGAGACGCCCCACAGGTTCCTTTTTCTCCTTTAGAAAACTTTCCATAGAGCTTAACTCTTGACTTCGCTTCTGATTAGTTGATTTATGGGCTTTATTTACCAGTGTGATTGGAGAATTCTTTTGCCCGGCTGAAATTGCACTCTGCCTGTGCTCTGGTCCGTTTCCTAGGTAACAAATGCACGGCATAGATTCCATAATGAGGACTGTGGTTGGCGAGTTACTGTGTAAATTCTGTTGTTTGGTAAAGCTTAGTCTCAAATTCAAATAAAGGTCAAAAAACTAAAAGTACTAAAAATGTAAATTTTTGAGTTTTATTCTGTATCCAATGCCAACAAAGTATAATACGCTTGTCTGGAGAGAGGCAGATTAGACAGCAGTGTTCAAGTTTATTTTGCAAAGTCTTAAAAAGTTAGAGAATTTTTCATATTTTCAAGCTGATCATACTAATGGCTCTACTGACAAGGAAGAAGTGTTTCAGAAACACAAGATCACACTTGCAAGTAATACGGGAGGCAGAGGGCTGTAGTCTGAGTTATCTAATATTTTTGTACCGAAAGCGAAGTAATATGTAGGAATATGTCCGCAACAAATTATACAACTTCCATGTGAAATATAATTTCTGACTACTACAAAAGAGGACGTTAAAGTATTTAGGAAACTGGAGTGGGCATTTGGCATAGTGTTTAAATTGTCTGCATCTCCTAGGGGAGTGCTTGGATTGCAGTCCTGGCTTTGTGATGTGCAGGTGATTGGCTTGAGTTCTTGGGTCCCTGCCACCCATCTGGGACTCCAGACTGAGTTCTCAGCTCCTGGCTCAGCCTAGCCTACTCCTGGCTGTTGCTGGCATTCGGGCATGGAGAGGTCTTTTTTTTTTCCCCCCTCATTCTTTTTTCTTTTTCTTTCTTTTTAAGATTTATTTATTTTATTGGAAAAGCAGATAGGGAGAGATTGAGAGATCTTTTGTCCTTATTTACTCCTCATGTGGCTGGAGCTGAGCTGATCCGAAGCCAGGAGCCAGGAACTGCCTTCTGGGTCTCCCATGCAGGTGCAGGTTCTCGAGGCTTTGGGCCATCTTCTGCTGCTTTCCCAGGCCACATGTAGGGAGTTGGATGGGAAGTAGAGCAACAGGGCACAAACTGGTGTCCATATGGGATCCTGGCATATGCAAGGCAAGGACTTAGCCACTGTGCTACTGTGCTGGACCCTCCCCTCATGCTTTGTCTTTGTTGCTGAAAAAATTTTTCTCTTTTTCATTTAAGAAACTAAACACATTAACAGTATTGTGAAGTGCTGTGTATTTACTCTGATTTTTTTTTTTCCTTCTCATCTGCCTGAACTTTGGCTGGCATTAACACCCAGGAACAGATTCACTCTCTAGAACTACTTTTTCCTTGAATCTGTAGTTACACATGCAGGGTAAAAGGGATAATTGTGAAGTTACTAGTGATATCTATTTGTTTAAGAAAAAATGCAAGCCTGCAAAGAACCAGAATTCCATTCAAAGGTATCACAAGTATCTTTTCACTTGATGCCCTGTAATGCTTGTTAATCGTCAAGGAATCTGTGAGCTGAAATATTGAATGAACCCAGTTGGACCAAGTGCAATGGCTCAGTAGTATAGGAATAAATACATCTTGAAGTTATTCCAACTTTTTGTTTTCATTGAAAAGGTGGTTTTACAGAGAGACAGACAGATGGTGAGAATGATCTAACATCTGCTAGTTCACTCCCCAATGTGACCACAATGGCCACAGCTAAGCTATTCCAAAGCAAGAAGCTAGGAGCTTCTTCTTTGTCTCCCATGTGGGTGCAGGGTTCAAAGGACCATCTTCTACTGCTTTCCCAGGCCACAAGCAGGACACAGGATCAGAAGTGGAAGAGCCGGGACATGAACTGGAGCCCATATGGAGTCTGGTGCTTTGAAATAGAAGATTAGCTGTTTGAACCATTGTGCCAGCCCCTAACATTGCTTTTCAAAGATTTATTAATTTATTTATTTGAAAGGGAGAATGAAAGAGAGATCTTCTATCCTCTGGTTGACTCTCCAGGCGGCCTCAGTGATTGGGGCCCGGCGAGACAAAAGCCTGGAGCTGGGAACTCCATCTGGGTCTCCAGTGTGGGTGGCGTGACCCTAATTACTTGGGATCTTCATCTGCTCCTCAGGGCACATCACGAGGGAGCTGAATTGCGGTGAAACAGCTAGGACGTGAACGAGTGCCTACATGGGCGTATTTGCTGTGTCACAATGGCAACCTCTCATATTTTTCTTAACTCTGTTGTTGAGTACCAGGCTCCATATACCCTGTGACTGACTGTGTATGCTATTGAAAATAACTAATGTAGCTCTTTAAGGACTTTGTTTTGTTTTGATTTTTGCTCTTGAAATTCATTTTTTAAAAAAATTTGAATGATTTAAAGTTGAAAGTTCTTAGTACTGTAATTGATTTGGAAAGCTAGAGAATATTAGGGTGGCCAAATTAAGCAGAAGTGCTAGTGATGTTGCTTTCTTGTGATTTCTGAGGATGCGTTCCTTTGGTTATTTGCTTCGGGTATCAGACTTGTTGCTTCCATGCTAAGTTAGGTTCCATTGTGGTGGTTTCACCATTTCATACACTCCTTGTCTGGTGCCCTCTGAAGCTGATCTCTGGCCAGAACTTCTTTTCTGATATCTAAGTCTTAGTGCCCAATTACCAACCACACACATTCACTTGATAGTCTAGATGTTTCACGTTTGACATGTTTGCTCCAAATTTACCTTATTATCTCCTCCTTGAAATCTGCGACTTCTCTACAAGGGATCTTTAGTAAGTACAGGGAAGAGTGGATGTTTGGTATAGTGATTAAGATACCACTTGGTGGTGCTCGGGTCCCTTGGCCTGTCTGTGACGAGGGTGTTGGGCTTGTGAGCCCCAGCGGTGGGGGATCTGGTGGGACTCGGGTCACTTGGTCTGGGTCCCTTGGTTCACCTGAGTGGTGCGTGCTGGGTTGCATGCTCTGGGGTCAGGGGATCCAGTGGGGCTTGGGTCGCCCGGCCCCAGGTTCTGGGGCCCACCTAAAAGGTGGGTGCTGGGTTTGTGAGCCCTGAGGGTGGGGGATTCAGTGGGGCTCAGTTTGCCTGGCCATGGTCCCTTGGCCCACCTGAGCAGTGGGTGCTGATTTCATGAGCCCTGGGGGCGGGAATCCAACCAGACTCAGGTCAGCTGGCCTGGTGCTTGGTCCTGCCCATGAGTGAAAAAGGCATAGCTGTGGATGCTGACCCTGATATATGGACAATATGGCAGTCCATTTGGTACCATCACAGAGGAAGGAGAACAGAGCAAATTGGACAACTATCCCAGCAAACGATGATAACAACAGTCTGGGTGAATGGAGACTTGAGGTCGGCTATGGCAGCCAGTGGGCACTGGGAGGACTGCCTCACCCTTCGATCGGCAAGATTGACAGCAGTGCAGAACCATCCAAACCACTTGATCAGAACCCTCAGAATATGCGTTGTAGCAGAACCCTGGATTGAAATCGGGTGATGGTTCCCCATCCCTGGATACTGGGACATTTGGGAGGCCAGATGTGGTTTCCTGTCGGGGAATCTCCGGAGGAACCAAATCCTCTGTCCTCTCGAGGTTTTCCATGGCTGCGCCACCGATTATGACAGCTAGGCAAAATTAACAATTGGGCAACACGTTCTCCAGGAACAATGACAGCTATCCCTTTTGGGGAGGAGATCATAACTTTCACTTTGCCAAGAAAATCCGAATCAGTGACTCCCGGGTGCACGATTAGACCTTGCATGGTTTTGGAACTGCGGCCTAATACCAATCCCAGAGTATCCTTTGGGAGGGGAACCTTTTTTTTTTTTTTTTTTTTTTTTTTTTTTTAATTGTAATTGGAAAGGCGGATATACAGAGAGGAGGAGAGACAGAGAGGAAGATCTTCCATCCGATGTTTCACTCCCGAAGTGAGCCGCAACTGGCCGGTGCTGCGCCAATCCGATGCCGGGAACCTGGAACCTCTTCCAGGTCTCCCACACGGGTGCAGGGTCCCAAAGCTTTGGGCCGTCCTCAAATGCTTTCCCAGGCCACAAGCAGAGAGCTGGATGGGAAGTGGAGCTGCCGGGATTAGAACCGGCGCCCATATGGGATCCCGGGGCGTGTTCAAGGCGAGGACTTTAGCCGCTAGGCCATGCCGCCGGGCCCGGGAGGGGACCTTGAAAATCGGTCTCTAAGGCCTGTGGACCCATTTATGGAGTTAATACCAGGTGGGAGGTGGTACAGAGGTCCAGACCTGCATTTCCTGGGGTGGCTCTGCGTACTGATTGGAATGCTGCCCCATCTGAGTCTGATGCACCTCGTACACTCCGTGGGGGCCCCGAGGTGCTGGGCCCCTCTGCCCGTTTTTTGGCCTGTTAACGTCCATCAGTGGTCGACCAGAGATGTCTCGTATTGAGCGACACTCACTTGCCCAATGGTTTCCTTTCCCACAGCGGGGACATAATTTAGGTTGTGGGTGTGAGGGCCGAGACAGCTCTTTCTGGCGACAGTCCCTTTTAAAATGCCCAGGTTTTCCACATCTAAAACATGCTTGACTCTTGTTAGGGAGTCTGTGCTCCTGGCGCATAGCATTCATGATAACTCTAGCTTGTTCCTTAGCTTGGACCACACCTGCGACCACATTATCATGTACATCATGGCAGATCTTTATCCAGCTATCTAAGGTCTTATGCCTCCACGGCCGAATGGCCTCTCTGCACCACCTGTTGGCATTCTCATAGGCCAATTGTTGTACTAGGGGCATAGCTTGTTCAACATCCGGGAACACTTTCCCTGCCACCTCCATCAACCGACTGACAAAATCAGGATAGGGCTCATTAGGCCCCTGAACCACCTTTGAGATCGAGAACTTCAGGTCCCCTTTGGTCTGTATTGCCTTCCAGGCGTTTCTAGCCATAGTGCTTATTTGGGAATACACCGGTTCAGGATAACCTACTTGATTTTCCTGCCCTGTTCTTGCTCCCTCACCCAGGAGCATGTCGACATCCCAGGCAGGGTTTCCAGCCTGTGTGTTACGCCGAGCTGTATCAATAGCGAACTCCCTGCAAGCTGATCTCCAAACCAAATACTGCCCTGGGGAGAGGCAGGCCCTAGCAACATTCCTCCAATCATCAGGCGTTAGGGCCATATTAGCTATCTGCTCAAGAGTGGCCAATGTGAAGGGTGCCTGAGCCCCATAAGCCTCTACCGCGCTTTTCAACTCTTTCACTAGCTTGAAATCTAGTGGGACCCAGGAGCGTACAGGGGGATTTTTGGTTCGGTCCTCCTGTACGGGGAAGACCTGCCCAAGGCCACGCAATTCTCTCCAACCTTGCCTCTCCTCCACATTGAGGTCGCGTGGCCGGACCCCTAACACATCACCAGTCCAGGGAGGAGCCGTAGGTACCAAGGGCGGGTCTCCTGGTGGGGGTCTAGGCACCCAGGATTTCTTTGAATGACTCATCGACGCAGCTTCTAGTCTTTCTACCAGCTCATCCAATTCACTCCCTGAGGCTTCCTCTGTCTCCTCTGAATCTGATCCTCCTGATTCACTAGTTGCTCCTTTCGAAGAAGCTTCCTCTTGCATTTCTCGCAACAGATCTTCCCCTTCCTGCAAAATTTCCTTAAACTTGTCTGACCGTTCCGTAAGACAAGACTTAACCAAGGTCCAGAAACCAATGGTTCCTGGAGGTAACGGACTCTTCCGCTCAGCCCGCAGAAGGTCTCTCCCGAGGCACTCCCATTGGGGGAGAGTCAGAAGACCTGCATCTAAGAACCAAGGGGAAACCCTACCCGCTGTCTGCAAAAATGCAAGCACCGTCTTAGCCTTCACAGGAGTACCATGTTTCTTCAACAGTTTCCATAACAGCTCCTGCATACACATACTAGAAGATAAATTCCCCATAATGTTAAATGGTATTATTCCCTGACCGAAGGCTGTCTCGTCGCTAACCCAAGATCCTTTCTTGTCGCTAACTCGCGAACCTCTCTCTCGTCACTAACCCGTGAACCTCTCGTCGCTACCCTGCGAACCTCTCGTTGCTACCCTGTGAACCTCTCGTCACTACCCTGTGAACCTCTAGTCACTAACCCGTGAACCTCTCTCGTCGCTGCCCTGCGAACCTGACGCGCGCATCCCCGCAAAAGCGGCTTCCTGAGTCTGTGCTCAGCTACTGACCTTTTTCCCGCGTGTGAAACTTCCTGAGCTGTGCGCTCAGTTGCTTACCTTGTCCCCTGGTGTGCGGCTTACTGGCTGAAGTGGATCCGAGTCACGGCACCAGATATTGGGGACTCTCCGGACCCGCGGAAGAAAACCCGACGCTGAGTGGCTGTGTAGAAACTCTTTATTCCGTCAGGCAGCATGCAAACAGGAAAGCCGTCTGCTCCTTCTTTCTCTCTGCTCTGTCTGCTCCTCTACCCTGTCTGCTCCTCTACTCTGTCTGCCCTCCACTCTGTCTGCTATCTCACTCTGTCTGCTCTCCACTCTGTCTGCTCTCCACTCTGTCTGCTCTCCAGGACCCAACCTGCTTATATATAACACCTAGCCAATCAGCTAAAAGGTCACTCCCGCAGGCAGGACACGCAACCACGCCCCAAGGGGAAGACACTTCCTGAACTTGTTTACCACTGCCCTCGTCAGGGCATTGGTCTGCGGTGCTGTGCTAGACAGCCCTATAGATCGTTAGGCGCTCTCAACAGTTTCCCGATTTTTCTTCTCCTCTTCCCCCAGAGACAAGAAGAAGTGGAGAATTAGGAAACAGTGATTTCACCCCCCTCTCCCTGATCCTTGATCCTTCACACCCTGGTCAACCCTGTGATTACCATCAAATAAATAAAAAAATTAGTTAGAAAAAAAGAGACACCACTTGGGCCCCGCCACGATGGCATAGTGGCTAAATCCTCACTTTGTATGCATGGGAATCCCACATGGGCGCTGGTTCGTATCCCAGCTGCTCCATTTCCCAACCAGCTCTCTATTGCGTCCTGGGAAAGCAATAGAGGACAGCCCAAAGCCTTAGGACCCTGCACCTTTGTGGGAGACCTGGAAGAAGCTCCTGGTTATTCAGCTTTAACCATTATAGCCATTTGGAGTGTGAACCAGGGCACAAAAGATCTTTTTTTCTGTCTCATTTTCCCTGTAAATCTGACTTTCTAATTAAAAAAAAAACTTTAAAAAATATGTTAAAAAGAAAAAAAAAGTAAGAAAAGACACCACTTGGACATCTGCTTCCACATCAGAGCGTTCGGGTTTGAGTCCTGGTTCTGCTTCTTACTGGCATGCACCCTGGGAGGCAGCAAGTGGTGACTGGTTAGGTCCCTGCCACCCTCAGGCGAGATTTGGGTGCAGCTTCTGGCTCTTTGCTTTCTGTGACAGGCCATAGTTAGGGGAGTGACCCAGATGAGAGAGGCCGGTCTCTGGCTTGCCATCCATCTCCCTGCGTTTCAGGTGGATTAAAAAAGATCATGGAAAATTCATATTTTGGGGAAAAAAACTATGCATGGATTCCAAAATTGTTTGTGCAAGAAGCAGCACATCTTTTAATTCTGTTTTCCACAAACCTTTGAAGTACTTTTTTGTCTCCCAATTCAGTGAATGGTCCTGTGCCATCTATTTTCCTTTTCTGGAAATTGGGATTTATCTGTTACTCTCATTCTCAGTTCTATTTGCTATATACACTCAAGCCCCCAGATCAGTCAGAAAATCTTACTCCCTGAGATTTCTGTGTTTTGCCCGGTGTGAATCACCTACTCCTTGATTAAATATTAGTCTTAATTCTGTAGTTAAATATATTTGGTGTGCAACACAGGTTCTTCTGGTGCAGCTGCTATAATTATTCAGTAGTCTGAAGTTCATGAAATCCTCATTAATGGCTCATGTGGAGAATATACTGACTTTCATATTTAAAGCTAGCTATGTTTGACTTTTAAGAACATATTTTTTTAAAAAAGATTTGTTTATTTTTACTAGAAAGTCAGATTTATAGAGGGAAGGAGAGACAGAAAGATTTTCTATCCTCTGGTTCACTCTCTAAACAGCTACAACAGCTAGAGCTGAATGATCTGAAGCCAGGAGCCAGGAGCGTCTTCTGGGTCTAGCATGTGGGTGCAGGTCCCAAGGGCTTGTTCTGTTCTCTACTGCTTTCCCAGGCCTCAAGCAGGGAGCTGAGAAAGGAAGTGAAGCAGCTGAGACATGAACTGGCATCCATATAGGGTGCTGGTGCTGGCACGCGGGGATTAGCCTGTTGGGCCATCACGCTGGCTCCTGCCTTTGACTTTTCTACTTGAAGGACAACTTTTTCTTTCCTTCAGTATATTTAATTTTATTTTTATTTAAAAAATATATTTATTTTTGAAGATTTATTTTTATTGGAAAGGCAGATTTACAGAGGAAAGGAGAGACAGAGGGAAAATCGTCTTCCATCTATTGGTTCACTCTCCAAATGGCTGCAATGGCCAGAGCTGAGCCGATCCAGAGCTAGGAGCTTCCTCTGGGTTTCCCATGTGGGTGCAGGATCTCTAGGCTTTGGCCTTTCTACTGCTTTCCCAGCCCATGAGCAGGGAGCTGCATGGAAAGTGGAGCAGCCAGGATATAAACTGGGTACAAGGTGAGGATTTAACCACTGGGTTTCGTGCCAGGCCCCTTAAGTATCTTTAAAAATGTCCCTCTGTTAAGAAGTTTGGAAACTGTTCCTGTAAAAGACCAGATGAAAATTATTTTAGGTTTTGCAGGTCCTAAGTCTCCGTTACTGTTCATTACAGTGTATGTTGCATTGCAGAGGCAGTCAGAGAGAGTATCTGAGCACAGCAGGACTGTGTGCCAGTAAAACTTCAGTGATAGAACCGGGCACTGTGTTCGATTTGGTCCATGATTCTAACCCTAACCTCATTGTTTTCTGGATAAATGTGTTGTTGTTAAACTGTAACACCAATGTAATTTTTATTCTTTTAAAATAACTGTATCTTTCAAGCTACATATCCAAATAACCTTTTCTTTATCATTAAAGGCTAATAATTTTACTAGAATATGTCCTTTAAAATGATTTGTTTTGTTTATTTGAATGGATAGATGAGGGATCTTTTCTCTGCTGGTTTACTCCCCAAATGGCTGCAACAGCCTGGACTGGGCCAGGCAGAAGCCACGAGCCAGAAACTTCCACCAGCTTCCCAGGTGGGAGGCAAGGTCTGATCACTTGGGCCATCCTCTACTGCCTTCCCAAGTGCATTCGTAGAGTTGGTTGACCAGAAGTAGAAGTTCTGGGACTTGAACTTTCACTTATGTATGGGCTGCTGGTATCCCAGGCAGCAGTCCAAACTACTGTGCTGCTGTGCAGGCTTAAATTTTAGGTTTTTTTTTTTTTTTTTTTTTTAAGATTTATTCACTTGTTCGAAAGACACTGGCATGGTGGTTGGTGAGGAGGGATATTTTCCAGCTTCTGTGCTTCTTCTAAAATGGTCGCAATAGCCTAGGCTGAACAGGAGCTCTATCCTGGTGTTCATCCCTAGGTGGGGGCCCAAGACTCGGACCGTCTTCTGTTGCTTTCCTGGCTGCATTAGCAGGGAGCTGGGTCAGGAGCAGAGATTGGAACCTGCACTCTGCTGTAGGAGGCCAGAATTGCAGGCCACAGCACCATCCAGTGTGCCACAGTACTGATCCCCGTCAATTCTAGTTTTTCAGTGAGTTGAATAGCCTCTGTATGCAGTGCTTGGGTCCGGAAATGTTCATCTTTTATATTTTGTAATATTTCTTAAACTTTAATGACTGAACATCTGTAATTCAAATTATAGTGCTCAAAAAGTTTTGGGATTTGGCACATTTCTGATTTTGGAGGGTTATTGATTTTGGGATTAGGAATGCTCAACCTGTGTTAACGCTGTTCACTGTTCTCATTTTTTCCTTGCAGTTTCCTGTTACACAGATGTTGGCTCTTTGTTTTTGCTTTGTATCTATACCTTTCATCAAATTCTTTTCATTTTCTTTCTTACTTTCGATGGCCCTTGACCTGCAGCAATGATTATGTCCCAGTAAACTCATTGTAAGCTAGAAGTATTGTAAGTTAAAAATGCATTTAATATGCGTATTTACATGACCTGGTTAGCAACATTCACTGCAGGGTCAGATGTTTACTGTTTGTGGTCGTCTGGGTGTCAGACTTTGGGTGGCAGCTCAGTGCCAGCATTCCCAGAGAGTACTATGCTGTGTATCATTAGTTCAAAAAGAATCACAATTCAGAATTTAGTTTCAACTGAATGTTTATTGTTTTTGTACCATTGTAAAGTAAAAAAAAAAGTATTATGAGGATTGTCTGTCCTTTTCATTACATCTGTTAAGTCTAGTGTTACTTCTCATTTTAATCTCCTTTCTGAATTTTTTCTTTTTCTTTCTTTTTTTTTAAGTTCTTTATTTGAAAGGCAGAGAGAGAGAGAGAGAAAGAGAGAGAGAGAGAGAGAGAGAGAGAGAGAGAGGTGTCTTCATCTGCTGTTTCATTGCCCAGAGGCCACAGTGGCCGGTCCAGATCCATCCCATGTGGATCTGGGAGCTGGGAGCTTTCTGCAGGTCTCCCGCATCGGTGCAGCACCTGCCTTTCCAGGTACATTAGCAGAGAGCTCTGTCCGCAGTGGAGCAGCTGGACCCTACAGGGCGCAGGCACTGCATTGACGGCTTAACTGCATAAACTCAAGTGCCAGCCCCTGGGTTTTTTTTTTTTTCCTTACAATTCTGTTCTGAGCCCTTTCAGTTTTTTTTTTTGTACATCCTTTTGTTATCTAGCCAGTCTTAGTTTCTACCTTGTCTGTTTGTAATGTATACAATTCTCATAGCTGTTATCATTTTCTTTCTTTCTTTAATTTTGAAGCATTATGCTAAAGTTATCTGCTTTATGGTCACATTTTCATGATGTGTTTTTATTGGCTATACAAGCATTTGCTTGTGTCTTTTTCAAAAAGATTTATTTATTTGAAAGGCAGAGAAAGAGGGAGAGAGATAGCTCTTCCATCTGTCTGCTTGTGTTCACAACAAGATGCTCACAACACGTAGGGCTAGACCAGGCCAAAGTAAGGAGGCAGGAGCTTGGTTGGCCTGTCTGCTGGTTGGAACCCAGGTACCTGGGGCGTCATCTGCTGCCTTAGGATGCTTTAGCAGGAGCCTGACGAGGAGTGCCGCGTGTTGGGGCGAGAAGCACTTTGCTCTAGGATATGGTTGTCCGAAGTGTCAGTTTAAGCTGCCGTGCGCAGCAGCTGCCCCTATTTGTTTATTTTTAGGTATTTTTTTTCCACAATACTTTTCTCTTGCTCATATTTAAATCCATAGATTTACCTTTAGTTTAAGAGAATTCTGTTGAATGAGGTGGAAGCGGGGAATAGGGCAAGATATTTTTTCCTAGATTCATGGTTTGAAAATGTTCTCTTTTGTTTCTTACGTGTTTTTAGAAGAATGCCACTCAATTAACATCAAAATGAAGTACCATCATATACCCACTAGAACAAATGAAAAGGATGAAAAATACCAGTGTTATTGAGAATGTAGGGTAATTAGAACCCTCCTGCTCTGCTTGCTGAAAGTATTAGTTGATATGGAAATGTAAACTAATATGAGTGGTTTGTAACGCTGCTCAGCATCTGCTTAGGCAGAACATGACTCAGTACACCAAAATAAATATACAGAATGTTCATACCGCTGTTTCTAATAGCCCCACACTGGAATATCCATGGATGATCATCACATGATAATGTGTGGTAGAGAGTGACGTTACTGGCCCCCAGTAGATCTCATCTCCTGATAATCTGTATCCTGCATTGTCCCCTTCCTCTGTGAGTTAAGATTTTGGCCAGTGAGATATTAACAAGCACTGTGCAAATGAAGGCTTGGTAAATGCTTACCTACTGGGGAGGAGGGGTACTACTGGCCTGGCATCACTGTATGAGTGGGTACTGTAATCAGAGCCATCATATGGCACCCCAGCTGATGTTCAGTGCTTCACTGCGAGGCTACCTTTGGCCGTCTGGCTTAGCCGACTTCACAGCTGAAAACAGACACGTGAGCAAGACATTGAACAAGATGAAGAAATTACCCAGAGATCCCATGAAACTGTGAAAAATAAGGAATTACTGTTTTAAGCCACTGATGTCTGGTGGTTTGTTGTACAACGGTATTAAACTGACTCAGACTAGATAGATGAGTTTTGTAAATTGACTCTGTGGGATACTGTGGGACCATGAGAAGATAATCTCTGGTGCATGCCATAGTATGTGTGAATCTCACAGACATATTGAGCCAGAGAAGCCAGAAACAGAAAAATTTGTAATAGGTATGTCCATGTATATATAGAGTCCAGTAGGAGCCAGAATACTGGTGCCGTAAAGGGAGTAGTAGCTACAGAAGAGCAGGTGGAGATGTCTGAGTGCTGCAATTCCATGTCTTGATCTGATCACTGCTTATATGCACATGTGCTGTTTGTGCAGTTGTGAAACAGCAGAAAAATGTTCTCATGTCTTTTCTGCCCTTTTCTAGTTGTGTAGCATGTTTCAACATAAAGAAAAAAATGTTTATGTTATACCTTGTTTATGTGATAATCTCCAATATTGACCTCTTTGTGATGAAAGTGGTTTTTGAAAATGTCTTGTATCTCAACTGTTTCGATCACCAGAACCCCTCGTTCCCTGCCCTTATCTGCTCAGTTGCTGAGCCTGCATGGATCCTATTTTTGTGGGCATTCAAGCTGTTTACTTACCTGGTATTCATGGTGCTACCTTATCACCTTATCACCTAATTTTGTTGGACATCTTATCTGTTCTAGGTGCTCTATCTGTGTTTCCATTGCAGTTATTATAGCTTCACTTTCATATATATATATGATTTATATATATGTATATATATAAATACTGATATAATACACAGACGTTTCCATCAGTGGTAACATTTTGTAAAATTGTAACATAATTACCAAGCTACTCTTGATGCACTGAATTAATATCTTGCATATTCATATGTTGCAACCCTGATCACCACCCCTACTCCCCAACCTCAGAATGTGATTGCTTGGAGGTGGAGCTTTTAAAAAGGTAACTAAGATGAGGCCTCTATTTTGAGTTCTAAGCCAGTCTGGCAGATGTCTCTTTAAGAAGAGGACATTTGGATACACAAGAGGCACAGGAATATGTACACACCAGGGAAACTGGTGAGGATGCAGGGAGAAGCTGGCCATCTGTAAGTTGAGGACGGAGGGAAATTCACACCTTCTGATACCTTTATCTTGGATTTTCTAGCTTAAATAATTGTAAGAAAGTAAATTTCCGTTGTTTCAGGAACCCTCTGGTACTTTATAATGGCAGCCCCAGCTGACTCATTCTTTGACATTGATGGCATCTGTCACTCTCCCAATTCCATTTCATCGAAGTCCTCTGTGTGTGTTTGGTGTTGCCTGTTTCAGCACAGTTGTAGCATGTTAGGTCCTGTGTTTACCATCTCCTGTTTCCCCATCCCTAACTTCTAGCCACTGTTAATTGATCCTCTGTGTATGAAATTTTGTTATTTAATACAATGTTATATAAATGGGATAACTTTTTATGATTGCTTTAATTTGTTTTTATTGATTTGAAAGGCAGAATTACAGAGAGTGTGTGTGGGGGGAGAGAGAGAGAGAGAGAGAGAGAGATAGAGATAGAGATAGAGAGATAGATCTTCCATCTGCTGATTAACTCCCCAAATGGATGCAGTAGCCAAGGTTGGGCTGGGCAGAAGCCAGGGCTGGACCAGGTGTAAGCAAGGAACCAGGAGCTGCTTCTGGGTGTTGGGCCGTCTTCTGCGTTCTCAGGCATGTATTAGCAGGGAGTTGGATCAGAAGTAGAGCAACCGGGACTGAAACTGGTGCATATGTGATGCCGGGGCTGCAGGCAGCAGCTTTACGCCAGGCCACAACACCACCTTTGTTGCTGTTGTCCAACGTAATTGTCTGAACATTTATCCAGCTTGTTGCAGCTGTCAATTGTTTGTTCCTTCTTGCTGCTGAATAGTAGTTTGTTTAATCATTCAACTGTTGAAGGACATCTAGGTTTATTTCAATTCTCGATTTTTAAAAATTTGGCTGCTGCAGTGCTTATGGACAGGTTTTGGTGTGAACACAAGTTTTCATTTATTTGGGGTGCATACTCCAAGAGTATTAATTGCAGGATTATATAGTGAATCCCATGTTTAGTTTTCTTTTTTTAAATAACTGTAAGACTTTTCAAGAGTGACTTTATCTTTTTGTAATTTAGTTTATTTTTAAATTTTTATTATTTGAAGTATAGACAGAGCCAGATGCAGAGATCTTCCATTTACTGGTTTATTTTCCAAATGCCTGTAATAGCTGGGGCCAGGCTGAAGCCAACCACGGGAACTAAGTCCCAGTCAGGATCCATCTCCCTGAGTCAGTGACTGCTGCCTCCTAGGGTCCACATTAGGAGAAAGGTGGAGCTGGAAGTGCAGCTGAAACTCAAACCTAGGCACTCTGAGCATGTCTTAAATGCTATGCTGGGCCCGACACGATAGCCTAGTGGCTAAAGTCCTCGCTTTGCATGCACCAGGATCCCATATATGTACTGGTTCATATCCCTGCTGTTCCACTTCCTTTCCAGCTATCTGCTTGTGGCTTGGGAAAGCAGTGGAGGACGTCACAAAGTCTTGGGACCCTGCACCTATGTGGGAAACCCAGAAGAAGCTCCTGGCTCCTGGTTTAGGATTGGCTCAGCTCCTGCCGTTGTGGCCACTTGGTGGGTGAACTGGTGGATGGAAGATCTTTCTGTTTCTCCTTCTCTCTGTAAATCTGATTTCCAATTACAAAAACACTTAAAAAAAAAAAAAAAAAAAAGCTATGCTGTTGCCCCACTGTCCTGTGCCTTAACAAATCTACTTAGTTATGCTGCTTACTGGGCAGAAAGGTGAAATCAGACAGATGTGCAGAAGGTGACCTATCAGTTGGTTCATTCCCTAAATGCCTGCAGCATCCTAGCTGGGCCAGGCTGAAACCAGGAGGTTGGAACTCTGAATCCTTCACATGCGTGCCGGGGGCGCAAGTACTTGACCTGTTACCTGCTGCCTTCCAGAGTACAGCTTAGGTAGGAAGCCGAATTGGAAGCAGGACTGGACTCAAACCCAGATACTCTGCTCTGTCATGCAGGCATCCCAAACTGCATCATTGTGCCAAATGCCTGGCTTTTGAAATTATGAATATTTTAATTTTGGCCTTTAGTGATACCTCATTTTGGTTCTAATTTGCATTTCTTTAATGACTTATGAATAGCTTTCCATGTGCTTATCTGGCATCTGTGATTGTATTCTGATCTGTGAATCCTTTTACAATTTTTTTGCCCGTTTTCTAATTGGAGTTTCTTTTTCTTAAGTTTATTTTTACTGAAAAGATATATTTACATAGAGAAGGAAAGACAGAGAGAAAGATCTTAATCCTCTTGTTCACTCCCCAAGTGGCTCAACAGCCAGAGCTGAGCAGATCCAAAGCCAGGAGCCAGGAGCTTCTTGGTCTCCCATGCAGGTGCAGGGTCCCAAGACTTTGGGCCTGCTTTCTCAGGCCACAAGGAGGGAGCTGGAAAGGAAGTGGAGCAGCCAGGATACAAATTTGCACCCACGTAGGATCCCTGCAATGCAAGGTGAGGACTATAGCCACTAGGCTACTGTGCTGGGGCCCAAATTGGAGTTTGTGTTTTGTTTTTAATATTTTTCATCTTATTTGAAAGGCAGAGACAGATTTGTTGTCTGCTGGTTCACTCCCCGGATGTCCTCAAGAGGTGAGGCCAAGCAAGACTGAAGCCAGGAGTGGGCAAATCCTCCATGGTACCCAGACACTTCAGTCCTCCTTGACACCTGCTTTTTTTTGGTGTGAATATTAGCAGCAAGCTGGACTCCAAAGTGGAGCTGGAACTCCTGGCTGTATGCTTAAGTGATTATTGTTGTTGTTTTGATTATGTTAAATTTTTTTTCTATTGATAAAGGAGGTAAATGTTGAGTTAGGTAAGAAAATAAGATATGCAAACTTTAAGATATGCGATATGTTTATTAACAATGCTTTTCTAGTGCATTTTTTGTGTAACCCGCTGATAATCCAGTGTTTCATAGTGAAGTTGTCACTTTTTCAATTATCCAGACTTGTATCAATTTCATGGCAGTTCTGATTCATTAATTCATGTTGTTTAGATGGCGTCTTAAGAAAGCAATATACATTAGTGAATTTCTCACACAACTAAAGTTTATATCTTGGGCAAAACTTAAGCTTTTATTAATCTTCACTGAAAGTGCTCCCCATGTGTATTTCAGGTGGCAGTCAGTTGATTTTGGAAATCTTGCAGAGTAATTCTCTGTTGGCATCTGGATGAACCCAAGCTAATACAGGGAAATTTTCAACAATGTGTTTTCCATCTCTGGAAAATTTTCCCAGATTTCTCACTCTTGAAGTTTTGCAGCATTTGACCAGTTTTTCGAAACCAATTCAAGAAAGAATCATTTCACACAGCTGTCAATTCCAGATTTATTTTCTAAAATCTTTTAAATAGCTTTTGAAGATTTCTGTGACATTTTAGCTAGAGGTATTCCCATCCTGCCTTCATAACAATATTTTAAAGCTTAGCTTTTGAAAGCTAAGTATCCTTTGATGGTATAACCATATAAATATTTTCTTCTTGAAGATACCCAGTGAATATGAATATATTCAATGAAAACTGTATAGTCTTATGAATAATATTCTGCCTGTGAATGCATTTTGCTTATGAACTTATCTAGTATGTGAATATATTCTTGATATGTATATATTCTTAAAGTGTTTTTTTTTTCCCAGCTGGCTGCCTTGTTTCTGGCAGGCAGAAGTCTATTCACAAAATATATTTCCGTGTCCTCATCTCTAATGATATGTTTGTATACCGATAACCAAAACTGTATTAATGAAGTATAACCTCAAAAATGTAGGCGTTTTCCTATTAAAACTGTATTTGCTGTAAGAAATTCATCCCTTTGATTTGCTCTAACACATTTTAATTTAATTTTTTCCTTTATATTGTCCAACCTGATATTTTATTTTTTAATAAAATTTTTCTTTTTAAAAATATTTAATTGAAGGTCGTAGTTACAAAGTGAGAGTGTGTAAACACAAGAGAGAGACGTCTCTTCTGTTCACTGGGTCACTTCCCTGTTAGGTTTGGAGGTGACTGAGAGACAGGGAAAAAGGGAGAGGCTTTTAATTCTGGAAAAGGATTTTATTGGTCAGGAAAGAGAGTGATGGACTGCTCCTTGGTGGGAGGCAGCCCAGGACCACCTCGCTTCCACATGGCAGGCCACTGCATGAGGGAAATGGCCACCTTGGGTGTACAGTACTGGGGTTTTATACATTTTAGTTGTGGGGGATGGGAGAAGGTGGCAGCTTCTCTGTTTGCATGTGCCTGCGACCTGTAGTTCAGGGTGCTCATCCTGGTGGGCTGAGACGAGGTCTGGGTAGTTCCTGTAGGGCATTCTGGATGTCTCTGAGGAACTCAGGCCTGGATGATCCATCATGGACTCAGGTTTGCTCTGCCTTTGGCCAGCAGCCTGCTCTGCTCAGCGGAACATCCCCAAATGGCCACATTGCCTGGGGTCCGGAGCTGCTTCTGGGTCTTTGATGTGGTCTGAGGCTCGTTAGCAGAAAGCTGGATTAGAGTTGGTGCAGCCACGACTCCAGCCAGTGCCCATATGGGTGTGTTACTGTGACTTCACATGCATACTGACCCCATACTTATTTTTCTAAGAGTAAATTGTTGACCTGAGAAATAAGCTTATCTTCAGACATCATGTAAAAAGAATGTTTTTAAGATTTTATTTATTTTTATTGGAAAGGCGGATATACAGAGAGGAGGAGAGACAGAGAGGAAGATCTTCTCTCTGATGGTTCACTCCCCAAGTGACACAACGGCTGAAGCTGCACCAATCTGAAGCCAGGAGCCAGGAGCTCTTCCAGATCTCCCGTATTGGTGCAGGGTCCCAAGGCTTTGGGCCGTCCTCGACTGCTTTCCCAGGCCACAGGCAGGTAGCTGGATGGGAAGTGGGGCTGCCGGGATTAGAACTGGTACCCAACTGGGATCCTGGCACATGCAAGGCGAGGACTTTAACCACTACGCTATTACGCTGGGCCCGTAAAAAGAATATTTTAATAGTTTTTTGTAATGTAGTTCTATAATAGGTTTTTTGAGAAAGATATTAAAGGACAATTTGATACATAAAAATTTAGATTTCATCTAAAGTTTTATTTATTTGAGAGAGAGCGATCTCTCATTGATTGATTACTCCTTAGATACTTACGAAGGTGGGAGGTGGTGCTGGCTGCAGCCAGGAACTCAGTCCTTTTGTCCCATGTGGTGGCAGGGACCCAGCTGCCTCCTAGGGTGCACATGAACAGGAAGCTGGAAGTGGGAGCAGAGCAGGACTGGCACCAGCTACTGTGGTACGGGCTGCAGGCATCTAACGGGCAGCTGGCAGCCAGATGCCTGCCCCTTACACGTCATTGTCACGAAGCGAGAAACGAAGGCAGTCTGGAGAAAAACCTTCAGCACTGTGACAGAGGGAGAGTTGACGTATTTATGTCATTGTGTTGTATTTTCATTTTTTAAAAGTGCTAAAACTCCAATAGATAATAGATATAAAGCAGCTTATGTTAATATCCAGCTCCTCTGATAATTCAATATAAGACACTGGCAATCCAGAAACTTTTCTTTAGCCTATCAAATTAACAAAAATGTAAAATAAAATAATATTCATTGCTAGTAAGGGAAAAGGGTAGCAGAAGTTATTCTCCATATAGCTGATAGGAATAGGAAAGTTTTCTTTTTTTCTTTTCAAGCTTTTAAAAAAGATTTATTTAATTTTATTGTAAAGTCTCATATATACAGAGAGGAGGAGAGACAGGAAGATCTTCCATCCATTGATTCACCCCCAAGCAACCTCAATGGCCGGAGCTGCACCAGTTCGAAGCCAGGAGCCAGGAGCCTCTTCCAGTCTCCCACATGAGTGCAGGGTTGCAAGACAGGGCCATCCTCTACTGCTTTCCCATGCTATAGCAGGGAGCTGGATGGGAAGTAAGACTGTCGGTTAGAACTGGCACCTATATGGGATCCCTGCGCGTGCAAAGGAAGAACTTTAGCCGCTAGGCTACTGTGCCAGGCCCTCTTTTCAAGCTTTGAAGTATGAGTTTGGGTTGTCAGTGCAGCAGTTTAGATACTACTGCATCCCATATCTGAGTTTTGGGTTTGAGGCCACAGTCAGCTTCCAGTTGCAGCTTCCTGCTAATATGCCCTCTGGAATAAGCAGGTGTTGGTCCCTGCCACCCATGCCCAAGATCCAGATTGAGTTATAGGCTTATGGCTTCAGGCTGGCCCAATGTCAGCTGTTGTGGACATTTGGGAAGTGAACTGTAGTTGGAAGATCTCTCTCCATCTAATTCTACCTTTTTATCTTTGGGAACAAAAACAACTTGGAAATATTTGCTGTGCTTATAAAAAGTGAACATATAAATATGTTCAACCAATTAAATTTTTTTTTAAAAGATTTTATTATTATTGGAAAGCCAGATATACAGAGAGGAGGAGAGACAGAGAGGAAGATCTTCCATCCGATGTTTCACTCCCCAAGTTACCCGCCACGGGCCGGTACGCGCCAATCCGATGCCGGGACCAGGAACCTCTTCCAGGTCTCCCACGCGGGTGCAGTGTCCCAAAGCTTTGGGCCGTCCTCATCTGCTTTCCCAGGCCACAAGCAGGGAGCTGGATGGGAAGTGGAGCTGCCGGGATTAGAACTGGTGCCCATATGGGATCCCGGGGCGTTCAAGGTAAGGACTTTAGCCGCTAGGCCATGCCGCCGGGCCTAACCAATTAAATTTTTAAAGATTGATTCATTTGAAAGGCAGAATTACCAAGAGGGATGAAGGGATGAAAGGTGGGAGTAGGAGAGAGAGATTGAACGGCCAGACTGAGCTGGGTCAGGACTGTGGTAGGCGGAAGCCACCAGGCAGAAGCATCCTCCGGATTTCCCACTTGGGTGCAGGCATCCAGGCACTTGGATCATCTTCCTCTGCTTCCCTAGGCACATTAGCAAGGTGCTGGATCGAAATTGGAACATCCGGGACTTGAACTAGCACCCCTATGGGATGCTGGCGTGGTAAGCGGCAGCTTTGCCTGTTACACCACAGAGCCAGCTCCTTAACATTAAAAATTGTGTGTGACTAGCACTCAGATCAATAAACAGGACATTGTCAGTACCCGTTTGTGTTCCTCCTTGTATATGATGCAAATGTCCTGAAAGTAAGTAAATAACATACGTAAGGTGTATAAATGTTCAGCTTTACTAGATACTGCCTGCTTTTTTTTTTTTTAAGATTTATTTCTTTGAAAGGGGGAGTTACAAGAAGAGATCTTTCATCTGTTGGCTCGTAGTCCAAATATCTGCAGTAGCCTGAGGCAGGCCTGACAAAGTTAAGAGCCTGGGTTCCATCCAGGTCCTCAGCTGGGTGGCAGGGGCCGTAGATGGTCCTCATCTCAGACCATGTTTCATTGCTTTTCCAAGTGGGGGAAGGGAGCTGGGCTGGGCATGGAGTAGTGCCTACTTGAACCTGCTCATATGGAATGCTGGTGTGGCAGAATGCACTTTAACTTGTTGACCCCCATACTGCCAGCTTTCTAAAGTAGTTGTAGATAGGACCCATGTGTGGCATAGCTGGTTAAGCACTGCTTGCAGGGAAAAAACAGAACAAACAAAAACCCCACCAAAACTGGCATGCCATATCAGAGCATCTATTTGAGTGCTCACTGCTCCACTCCTGATCCAGCTTTCTGCTAATGCACCTGGGAAGGCAGCAGATGATAGTCCAGGTCTAGCGAGGAGTCTGTGGCTCCTGGCTTCTGTCTGGAGCTGTGCTCATTTGGAGGACGAACTAGCAAATGGAAGATCCTCTTCCTTTTCTTTTTCCCTTTCTCCTCTCTTCCTCTTTTCCTCCCCCCCTGTGCTGTACCTTTCAAAAAATTTCTTTAAAAAGTGGTTGTATCGCCTGTATCACACGCTAAGATATTGTGATGTAACCAATGAACCAATAATCAATGAAAGACAGACTGCTTCTACATCAAACAGCTGAAAAGCCTGTTATGCTTTTAATACCTTATGTTATTCTGCAATGGTTCGGGAGAGCAGAGAAATCTTCCACCTTAAGAGTATGTAAGGAAGATGTTAAGCATAATTTATCAAGATTGTAACAGGTAACTTATAGGCAGCATATGGCTTGTTAGAGTTATAAGCCTGTTTGGACCATCCCAAAATTCACTACGCTCAGTAAAAATCACGCTTGAATACTCTAAGCTGCTAAATATAAATATGAAGGAAAAGAAAGACAGCTGAACAGTACCCTATAACCATTGTAAGGTTTATAGCAGTTATGTATAAACTAAAATTGAGATGTCAGTGAAATAGTTACAGGATGTGGTTAAGAGCGTGCATTTTCTAACACATTGGTTACTCAGCATGTCATTTGACTTCATGATGTTGTAAATTTCCATGTTTCTTCCTGTTGTTGAAGTTGTGTAGTGGCTTTTCATTGGAGGAAATGATATTCTGCCAGTTTAGCTATCGGGTCAAGGATGGTCTCCCAATGAAACTGATGAATTTATCTGGATTTTTAGATGCTGGACTCTGCATGGGCCAGGCCCGCAATGATGGAATTATGACTGGTTATGAGCTGTACTGCTGTAATAATATGGAGGAAATCAGTGTTTGGGGAGGGGTTGGGGGAATCCCAGAGTCTATGGAACTGTCATAAAATGAAATAATAAAAAAAAGTGGTTATATCAACTTGTACTCCCACCACTAATGGGTATGTGTTCCAATTGTGCCACTTCCTCATAGTTAACATTTTGAAAAGCTGTTTGGCAGGATGTATAGAGTCATGTATTCCTGTCAGTTTATCTGGTAATTCTGATTGAAGGGTGAAAGAAAAATACATGCACAGAAACATCCAGTGAAACAGGCTAGGTGTGACCTGCCGTGACCCAAAACCATTCGCTGTGTGCTGTCTGCCTGCTTTGTGCTATAGTGGTAAAATTGAGTAGTTTCAATGGAGTACTTGCAGAATAGGTACCCTCTCCCAAGACAGTTCTCGAACCCTGCAGTTGAGCATTACTTAAAAATAGTGAAAGATTTGGTGATAGTAAGTATGTCTGTCAGTAGTGGAATTATCTGATAAATTCTTGATGGAATTGGATATAGCCCTTTACAGCGATAATTGTTAAAGTCACTTAACCAGAAAGCACTCTTTGGCAGTTGCCACATATTGGGTATTCTTCTAGGTCTTAGCAAATTAGGACAGACATAAATTCCTTTCCTTTCAGAACGTTTAGCAGGAAAATAGGGGAAAAAGAAGTTACACAAGTAAAATAACATACGATGGAAAAGTGATAAAAAGGGAAGATAAAGCAGAGAAGGGGAACATATTAACGGGCAAGGGCTTGACATTTTCAGTAGGGTTGCCAAGAAGGATCTTACTGAGAAAGTTACTTTTTGAGTGGTACTAAAATAAATGAGAGAGCATGATGTATGTATGTTTAGAGGAAGAACATTTGAGGCAAAGGGAACAGCGAGCCTAAAAAGCCAGCTGGAAACATGCCCGATGTGTTCAGAACAATACCAAGGTCAAGGGCTGCAGCAGAGGTTGGGGGGAGAATAGCCGGAGGTTGGGCAGGTGGTTAGTTGGTGGTGGGAGAGAGGAGGGTCGATCATGTTGAAACTTGTGACAAAATGAAAAATCTCTATCATAAATTTTTCAAGTAGGGAAAAGAATGATCTTTGTCCTTCCATTTTTCCTTTTCCTTTCCCTCCCCCCCTTCCTTGATCTTGACAACTATTTAAAGCTATGCATAATGACATGTTTGGAAGAAAATACCGTAAAATGTTAATTGTGTTAATGTGCTAGGGTTATGAATTTTATATTTTTCTTTTTACCATATTTTCTATAATTTGGCAATATATTATAATGACAAGCTTATTTAAGAGGCTAGAAGGTTTTGCATAATTTTTGCCTTGAAATTCTTTAGAAGTCAAATATTTTAGATTCTTCTGAAGTTGATTTTGTAACCTAGCTTCACCACTGGTGAATACTAGTTCTCTTAAGTCATCAAAGGAATGTTTGGGTTTTTACTTGTTGATCTGTTTCTATTTGAACCAGAGGGAAATGGAGGATTTGTCTGTTTTTGCCCTTAGTGAAGGAACTCAGCTGTCTGTTCTTTTCATAGGTGTATGTTTCTGTGTTCCTTTGACATGTAATGTGAGGTTGTGTAGCACCTGTGATTTTTGTGAATAATAGTGTTTCTAATCTTTATCGTAAAAACAAAATCTTTCAAAATAATGAAGTCTAAATCTGTTTTACTAATATCCTCTTAGTGCCTAGGAAGCTATAGCCGATATAATGCTAATAATGGATTCTGTTGATTAAAAGCAAACTTTGAACCCAGACTGCTGGGTTTAACTTTTATTTCTGGTTCTTACTAAATTTTGTTTAAAAAGAGTTTTAAGAGTTAGTGTGTACTGCCTCTGCATTTTAGTGTCTTGCATTTATAAACTGTATGTAATACTAAGTACATGCCTTGTGGGGTTATTTGTGAATTCATGTGGGTAAAATGCCAGGCATGTAGGTTAAATTTGTGTTGAAGATATTTGAACCCAGGATAACAGAGAAAATGGATTTTAAACCTTCAAGATTTAACATCTCTACTTACAAGTCACTACTTTGGTTTTACAGACAACATATTAGTTTCTAAGATCACTTTCACACTAATCATTTCATTGTGGTTCAACTCATATGCTGTGGATTTCAACCCTTTTTTTAAATAAAGATTTATTTATTTTTATTGGAAAGTCAGATATACAGAGAGGAGGAGATAGAAAGGAAGATATTTCTTCTGCTGATTTACTCCGCAACGACTGGAGTTGGGCCGATCCGAAACCAGGAGCCTAGAGCCTCTTCTGGGATTCCCACGTGGTCCCGATGCCTTGGGCTGTCCTTGTCTGCTTCCCAGGCCACAAGCAGGGAACTGGAAGGAAAGTGGAGCTGCCAGGACACAAACTGGACCCCGACATGGGATCGTGGTGCGTGCAAGGCGAGGACTTTAGCCACGAGGCTACCGTGCCAGGCCTGATTTTCAGACCTTTGTAGACAGTTACTGAATTTTGGAGAGAAGGATCCTTTTTGTATTTGGGTGGGAGACACACTGTTGTTTAGGTGAATGGCCTGAGTGGTCTTGTGTGCAAACAGGGCTAGATAGAGTGCTTGTTTACTGGAGCATGACAAAACTTTGCTTTGTATTTAGGTCAGGCCAATAAAGACCTTGATTTGAAAAGACACATGGTGGGTGATGTAGAGGACTCATGTAGAGGGTTATGTGCCACTGAAATTCTGGTATTGGAATGTTTGTTCCTCAGCCTCAGAGAAGCTGAAGTCTCATGACTTACGTAGTGGATGTACTTAAGAATGAATATATTTTTATTTTGTTTTTTTTCTAAAATTAATTACATTTCAAGACATATGGTCGGCCCTGCCACAATAGCCTAGTGGCTAAATCCTCACCTTGCATCTGCCATGATCCCATATGGGCACCAGTTCGTACCCTGGCTGCTCTACTTCCCATCCAAGTCCCTGCTTGTGGCCTGGGAAAGCAGCAGAGGATGGCCCAGGACCTTGGGACCCAGCATCCATGTGTAAGACCAGGAAGAGGCTCCGGGCTCCTGGCTTCAGATTGGCTCAGCTCAACTCAAACCATTGTGGCCACTTGGAGAGTGAACCAGTGGATGGAAGCTCTAGCTATTACTTGCGCTCTGTAAATCTGCCTTTCCAATAAAAAAAGAAACTAAAAATAAAGTCTTTAAAAAAATTTTTTTTTAAAAAGATACATGGTAAAGCTATTGTTAACTTTCAAAATTTGGGGAAAAATGAAAATTAACTGAGACAAATGTTGGAGTATTTCTGTATGTGACAGTTCAGGATGATTGTGAATGTGTAATATAGCCATAATATATTGTGTATTTGTGTCAAGTTGAGAATTACACACATTTATTACTTCAGTGCTGGAAAAAAAAATTCTTTTTGCAGTATTGGTTTTTTCTTCCTTTTTGTATCAAACCTTTGGAAATTTTACTTGCTTGAACTGCATTTTTCTTTGTTTTGAAACATAACTGGCTAAATGCAGCGTTTCTGCCACTCCGGCTTAATGAGGCAGTTCTTACCTTCCTTGTAACGTATTGTTGTGGGCATGTTAACCCTGAGCTGAACCTGAGACGGCACTTACCTGGAAGTATGGTGCTTTGGTAGTGCACTCCCACCAGAACCCGGTGCTTACATATGTGGGACTTATGTGAGGGCAATTGTGGTATGTAATTGATCCTGAAGGTCACCTATGCTATTCAATTATGTTAAACCTCTGAAATATTCTTCTAAAGGTGATTCAGTATTTATTACTTAGTTAATAGTTAACTAAGGACTTTTTGAAGTGCTCGGAAGCATAGGGAAGAAAATGATACAATCTGGAGATGCTCATGAAGCTTGACCTTGGTCCGCTTGGTTAGCCTTTCTCTGAGGCTCGAGGACGAGCGTCTGCCTTGAGTCCCCTCTTAGCCCTATGCCGGCTACTCTTTTCCTCTGTAAGTTTCGTATCTTACGCTGATATGAACATGTCCAGGAAAACTGTGTGGAATATGTTAAGAAAAGATTATGAATGAACATTTGAGTTTTGGCCATTTTTTTTAAGATTTATTTATTTATTTTTAAAGATTTATTTTTATTACAAAGTCAGATATACAGAGGAGGAGAGACAGAGAGGAAGATCTTCTGTCCGATGATTCACTCCCCAAGTGAGCCGCAATGGCCGGTGCTGCACTGATCCGATGCCGGGAACCAGGAACCTCTTCCGGGTCTCCCACACGGGTGCAAGGTCTCCAGGCTTTGAGCCGTCCTCGACTGCTTTCCGAGGCCACAAGCAGGGAGCTGGATGGGAAGTGGAGCTGCCGGGATTAGAACCCGCACCCATATCGGATCCCAGCACGTTTAAGGCGAGGACTTTAGCTGCTAGACCACACCGCCGGGCCCTTGAGTTTTGGCTATTTTAAACAGGAATTTTTGTTTCATGTGATAAAAATGCAGCACCAGCACCAAGGAGATTAAGTGTGGTATCTGCTGGGATGCTAATCAAACTGACTCCATGAAAAAAAAATTTAAGTACGACTGTGTGGCCTAGTGGCTAAAGTCCTCACCTTGAACGTGTAGAGATCCCATATGGGCACCGGTTCTAATCCCAGCAGCCCGCTTCCCATCCAGCTCCCTGCTTGTGGCCTGGGAGGGCAGTCAAGGATGGCCTAAGTCCTTGGGACCCTGCACCTGTGTGGGAGACCTGGAAGAGGATCTGGGCTCCTGGTTTCAGATCGGCACAGCACCGGTCATTGTGCTCACTTGAGGAGTGAATCATAGGTCGGAAGATCTTTCTCTCTGTCTCTCCTCCTCTCTGTATATCTGACTTTGCAATAAAGATAAAATCTTTCAAAAAAAATTGATCTTCCATCCACTGGTGCACTCCCCAAATAACTGCATATCCAAAGTTGGGTCAGGCTGAAGCCAGGAGGTAGGATTTCCATGTGAGTTGCTCATGGATGGCCTAAGGACTTGAGCAGTTGCCTACTGCCTTCTGTGGCATGTTGCCAACCAGCTGGATCAGAAACAAGAGGCCAAGACTTGAAATGACACTCTGGTGTGGAATGTCTGAGTTGTAAGTAGAGTCTTAGCCTGCATACCAGCCTCTGTAGGTTTTGTTTTTTTTTTTTTTTTTACTACTGCTTTGAAGATTGAAGAAGCAATATTGACATTCATTAAATGTACATCTCTGCACATACAACATACAATTTGTGTAAATATTAGGAAATATGTGGACATTTGTGACACATTGTACTAACAATCTCTGTATTTTGCATTTTAACTACGACTTTGTCTAAAAGTAGACATTTTTCGGGTTTGAGATAGGATTAAAAGAGTAAGCTGCTAGGCATCCAGAGCAGATGTACTTTTGAGGAAGGAGAGGTTAACATGTATATTTACAGCAGAAATTGTGTGTGTGTGCGTGCACTAGTGCATCTGGTGAAATCATTCTGCACTATAGGTTATGAAAAAAAATCATGTCTCAGTACTGGTTTATTCCCAGAGGCAGTCTCGCAAGGGAAAATTAAAAAGCTTAAATTCTCATTCTCATTGCTAAGGGAGTAAAGAGGGAGAATTCATTATGCCAAGCGTTACAGATAAGCACGTCTTAAAGCAGCTACATATGATGATGGTGCGTGGTTGGAACACCCCAGGAAAGATAATTTACAAGGAAGATGATTGTTCAGTAGGGCTTTAATTTACAGGAAACATTCCACCATTTAATTGAGCCCTTTTACACATACTGCTTCGCTTCAGTAGATTGCATTTGCTCCCTGCACATGTACAGTGCCATAAGGGTGGTTAAAATCTGCATTGGTCTAGCTGGAAGGTGAAACAACAGCTGAAAGTTCTGTTGTAAAAATATACATTATTAACATCTAAGGATTGGTTTTGAAATTGGTTTTCTCTAGGCTGGTTTGTACTATAAAACTGATTGTCTAATCTCTTTTTTTTCTAATAAGATTTTTATAATATTATTTGGCCCTGCTGGTCACTAGTTAAATTATATGGTTTAATTTAGATGTGTTTCATTTTTAAAGGCCATCCATTTATATTTACCTTTGCAAAATGAGCATACATAGCCTGGATTTATAGTTACTACAGAAAGAAAATTATTTGTCAATAAAAAAGATAATAAGATAAATATTTCAACCAAATAACTTATGATGAAAATGCCTAGAAAGATCATGTATAGTAAAAAAAAATGTAAAAAAATAGTAATAGAGTTTCCTGTATTCTTTGTCAATGTCAACAGAATAGTGTCTGGAGGACCTTTATTGCAGAGAAGAGGTTTGGGGTGATCCTGGAACTGACTCGGTGTAGCTGCTCCATTTCTGAAACATTTGCAGTAAGCATTACCATGAGAAGTCAGTGGCCAGGCCTTTGTCTTCACATACACAAAATGTTATTTGAGAGGCGGTGAGACACAGACAGGCAGAGACAGATACTCTATGTCTGCTTGACTCCTCACATCCTTGCATCGGCCCTGGTCTGCGCCACTTCTAGAGCCAGGAATCGTTGAACAAAAATGCAGGTCCTCCCGCAAAATATCTGGAACCCAATCCCACAGGTTATCACTACTGCCTTGCAGACCCAACATTGGCAGCAGGCAGGAATGGAGAGCTGGACTTGGGTGTGGAGCCCAAGCCTGCAGGTGCAGGACACAGACAGCTGGCGTCTTAACTAGATGACTGGTTCAAACTGGATCAGTTATCCCTTGGCCCCATTCTTTCTTCCCTTCCTCCTTCCCTTTGTCTCTACCTTTCTTCCTTCCTTTCTAGATCTAGCTAGCTAACTAGCTTGCTCGCTAGTTATTTGAATGATATAGAGAGGAAAAGACAGGGACAGAAGGATCTTCTGTGTACTGGTTAATTCTCCAAACGTATGCAACAGCTAGGGCTGGGCAAGGCCAAAGTCACGAGTCAGAAATCCCATCCTCATCTGCCCTGTGCATGTCAGGAACCCAAGTAGTCGGCTGCCTCTCAGGTGCATTGCCAGGAAATAGGATTGAACATGTGGAACAGCCAGGACTTGAGCCAGGGAATATATGGGATGTGGGAGTCCCAATCCACCGAGCAGGCCGTTTTTTAAAAAATATTTTTTTAAATTTTTACTTGAAAGTCAGAATTACACAGAGAGGAAAGAGAGAGAGAATCTTCCATACACTACTGTACCTCTGCGCTGGCTGCCCCAGACCCATTCTTTTTTCTTTTTTTTAAGATTTGTTTTTATTGGAAAGTCAGGTATACAGACAGGAAGAGAGACAGGAAGATCTTCCATCCATTGATTGACTCCCTAAGGGGCCGCAGTGGCTAAAGCTAAGCCAGTCTAAAACCAGGAGCCTGGAGCTTCTTCCAGGTCTTCCACGCAGGTGTAGGGTCCCAGTCCGAAGGCTTTGGGCCATCTACTGCTTTCTCAAGCCACCAGCAGGGAGTTGGATGGGAAGTAGGGCCACTGGGGTATGAAGCAGTGCCCATATGGGATCCTGGCACATCCAAGGGGATGACTTTAGCCATTAGGGTATTGCTGGGCCCCCCAGGCCCATTCTTAATGAGGAAACACTGAAGGCTATGACAATGGGGAAACACTGAAGACCTGCTAGTCAAGTGAGGAACAAGAGGAGGATGTGTGTTACCATGACTGTTTGGCATTCCTTAGTGCTGTTGTAAAGAAAACCATGCACTGACCAGCGTTTGCAGGAGTAGTGGAGCAGAAAGGGTGGGCAGAGAATAAGAATATTCCTGAGAAGAAAAGTTTAAAGTAGGGACAAGAAGGTTAAAACGCTTTCCATTGGGTGCCCTCTGTTATTCTGGTGAATGAGGGATTTGGTGTTGAGAGTGGAGGGACTCAGGGGGAAATTGGAAACAAAGAAAAATGGACGCAAAGGACTTGGAGCAGCTGCTGTGATGAGAAATTACTTGGGCTTGCTCCAAAAGCTCAACTGTAGGTGAGCTAATAGAGATGCCATGGAGTCCTGAGCAGGTTGGCTCCCGGGAGTCAGGATGGCTTCTGAAACTTAACAGAAACCATTGGTACGGCCATGAGGGGTTAAGGAAGTGGCTCAGCCCGTGGCAGCAGTGTGCTCCTGCGGTCTGATTGTTAACCACAGGAGACCTTGAAGTTAGAGATCTTAGGATCGATTAAAACTAAGAGGGAAACAAAGGTTGAAAGTGCCTGGGAGGAGAAGCCAGTGTGATGTTTTTGTGGTTCTGCAGTGGCCAATCCATCAGTAGATGTCTGGTTTTGTACAAAATGAAGATTAAGTCAGATGTCACCACAGGCATGACTTGCTGACCCACAGTGCTCTACCTACAGGGAACGCCTAGTATTTACCTTAAAGCAAAAACAAATATCCTGTAATTTCTTCCACATATTGAAGTGGCCTTGTGTCCTGAACATCCTTTCAAGATCTGCTTACTCTCTCTGTTTGCTGATCCAGGCCCCAGGCCTTCTCTGCCTCAAGAAGTCTCTGCTCCAGCTGGCTGCTGTCTCTTCCTGTTCCTCTTTTCTTTCAGAGATTTTTCAGATAATGGATTACAAGTGCACTCTGTTCTCATTAACTCTCTCTAGTTCCAGAGAATTTGCTTTTTCTATGTTCCTTCTGCTAAGTGTTTCCACTTAGCTAAACATGGATGATACAAAAATAAGCAATTGATCAACTGTCAGGTTTCTGTTAAGCGCCATGGGGAACCTTCATTCAAGGTAGGAGCCCTGGGGAATGTCAGGCGTGGCCCCGAGAGGGTCTTCTGGAAAGAGTGTGTCTACGCAGCTCCAGAGGGTGCGAGGGAGCAGATCACGCAGGCAGCTGGGGCTGCGCCAAGATCTCTCCAGATGCAGGAGGTTAACCACATCAAGGATGACATGCAAGGGCTCAGTAGGTGGTTATGGAATTGGGTGCGTGTGGAGATGATACATGGCTTGCCTCTCTGTACTCAGAAAGGTTAGCGTGGGGAAGAAGGATTTGGAGACTTAAAGTATTAGCAGTTAGGAACGGGGGAGAGTAAATTTAGACTTGAGTGATGCGATCCTGGAGTAGCAGCACCAGTACTGTCTATAAATGTGCTGGAGGTGTGATTTCTTGGGTTATATCCTAGACCCGCTGACTCAGAAACTCTGGGGGTGACACCATATAACCTGTATAGTTTCCTTGTTTTTAATTTTGTTTAGTTTTAGTATTTATTTTTTTGAAAGTGAGAGAAAGAAAGGGAGAATGTTGGTTCACTCACTGTAGGGCTGCAACAGCCAGGACTGGGCCAGGCTGAACCAGGAGCCCCAAATTCCATCCACATCTCCCAGGTGAGTGGCAGGAACTCAAGTGCTCCGGCCGTCGTCAGGGCATTAAAAGGAAGCTGGGCGGAAGCAGTGGCAGAGGCAGAGGCAGAACTTCATTCGAGGCACTGTAACATGCGATGTAAATGTCAGGTGGTGGTATGGAGAATTCAGTGTGAAACACAACAGCAACCTCATTTCTTATCTCACATGAAAGGAGAACTTTCATGCGGACAACTCTAGTGTGCAAGACAGAAGTCTCCTGCCGTAGTGACAGGAGGGGGCTGCAAGGAAGGAAGGACTCCAGGAAATGGTGGAAATGGTGTCTTTTGTGTACCATCTCAGGGCCGGGGTCCAATATGAGTCAGTCAAAAGGCAGAAAGAAAGAAAAAAACCCGCATTCACAGTGGGCAGCAATGCCTGTCACCTTGTCCACAGCAGGAAGACAGACACTGAAAGGACGTGGCTGGTGGCATCTTCCTCCTGTTCGGATGATGAGCTGAACACTCAGGCACCATCTCTTTAGCAGCAACCCAGAGATGGGTTTAGTATGGGGAGAAAGTGCGCTTGCAAGGGTAAGAAATGGGGAGAAACAAGATTTTGTATTTTTTTTTTAATTCATTAATTACATTGTATTATGTGACACAGTTTCATAGGTACTTGGGTTCTCCCCACCCCTACACTAGGGACCAGAGACCCTAACTGCCTCTTAGCTCATCTGACTTCTCACATTGGTGACTCAAAATGGCTGTGCCACAGTGTCCACCCCAAACAATCTGTGGTTTAATAAGCCCTCTGGATTATTTTGATGTATAAATAAGTTTGAGAACCCTTGGACTTGAGAGATAAGTATAATTATTAGATAGTACTGAAAACGTATTTTAATTCAGTCACCTTAATTTTAATGTGAAAATGGTCTTTAGATAAGTAGGGATGAAGGAATTGATATGTACAAGGGACCATTTTAAATGGTGTTCTAAGAAATCTAGGCTAGGCATTTGTGCCAAGATGTAGAAGGCTGAGCTTCTGCTGCAACACTGGCATCCCCTGTGCATGCCAGTTCATGTCCCTGCTGCTCCACTTGTGACCCAGCTCTCTGCGTGTGGCCTTAGAAAGCAGCAGAGGATGGCTCAGCTCCTACACCCACATGGGAGACATGGCAAATGCTCCTGGTTCCTGGCTGTGGGTTGTGACCCAACTCCAGCTTATGCAGCCACTTGGGGAGTAGAAAGTCTCATTTTTTTTCTCTCTGTAACTCTGCCTTTCAAATAAAAATAAAATGAAATTTTTTTTTTTACAAAAAAATAATAATCAAGGCTCTGTATGTGAAGAAGAAAACAAGGACAATACATTTGATACAGTGAAAAGATGGTTGGATCAGTTGGGTCAAAGAATAGGTCAGTGAAAGTTATGGCGACATGGTCACATGTCCTCATAACCATGTGTTTTTAACTTTAGGTTTGTCATATCAGAGTAGGTAATTCTGGGCTAAAAGCTTTGAGTTCAAGTCCTGCATTTATTTTTGTCTGGCCTTGGGAAAGTTATTTAACCTTTTTGAGCCAATTTCAGTATCAGTGCGGTAAAACTAACATTGCTTCAACAGTTTAACCTCATGATTATTCAGAACATGAAACACTGTTGCAGGGAATTCAGTAAATTATTAACAAAGTGATTACTCAAATACTTTTAACAACTGTACAACTTTTGCTGTTTTTAAGCAAAGAGAACTCAATGAAAGAGAACAGAGATTGCCTCAGTGGGATGCAAAAATGATGTATCTGGTTTGTCATCAAAATGGGAAAAAAAAAGCCCTCAGAGAAGAGCTAGCACATTGGATTGACTCACATCCTGAAGCAACTTAACAGAGTCAGAACTAGAACTTGCTGGAGCCAGCTAAAAGATGTAGTCACCCATAAGATGAAAATCACTTACAAGGAGAGGTTGAAACTGTGTTGCTTTAACAGAGGACCAGAGTTTAATTCCATGTCACAATGATAAATATCAGAAAAAGCTGCAACCACTATGATTACTACTATCACATCCGTTAAGAATTAGCCATTCGGGCCTGGCACAGTGACCTAGTGGCTAAAGTCCTTGTCTTGAATACGCCGGGATCCCATATGGGCGTCAGTTCTAATCCCGGCTGCTCTACTTCCCATCCAGCTCCCTGCTTGTGGCATGGGAAAACAGTCGAGGACGGCCCAAAGCAATGGGTTCCTGCACTTGTGTGGGAGACCAAGAAGAGGTTCCTGGCTCCTGGCTTCAGATCAGCGCAGACTGGCTATTGCAGTTACTTGGGGAGTGAATTATCGGATGGAAGATCTTCCTGTCTGTCTCTCCTCCTCTCTGTATATCTGCCTTTCCAATAAAAATAAATAAATATTAAAAAAAGAATTAGCCATTCTCCTGTAGAACAAAATATCTTACAAATAACACGTGATCATCCCACAACTTGCATGTTTTTACAGTTGGAAGACATCTTGACCGGTAAACATAGGCACTGATATACATTAGCAACTCTTAAAACTTTACCAAAGACCCGTATACCCATGTGGAATACTCACTTTGGTGGCACATGCAAGTTTGCACGCAGAATTTGCTTCTCTTTATAACACAGCTCTAGGTATACACAGTGACATTAGAGCAACAAATTTTGTACAGGGAAGGGCCAAAGTGAATTCAGAAAGCCGGTTGTGTGGTTCTCATAGAGGTGGAGCTGGTGCAGCAGCTGAGTCAATCCAAAGAAGCTATGTAAAGAACACGCGTTTAGGCTAACCCGCTCCATCTTCTGGCTCATAAACAGACCATGCAGTGATGTAGAAAAAAAAATCAGGCATCATTCTTAAGCTCTGATGGTCAGAGGAATTGCAGTGTCTAAGATTGCACCCCAAAGGGGTGTCTGTGTTCAGTTCCCTTTACCAGCAGCATGCTGTAACTGGGTCTTTTTCTCGAATTTTCAGAACAGCGTATGCAAGGAGTACTGAAATGAGAGGATAGAAACAGAAGCATCCCTCAGTTCCTATCTCTCCTGATTTTGAGATTTATCTCAAGACTCCTGCAGCCAGCCTGTGATGTCCAGACGTGCAGTAAAGCCCACAGGGACAGGGGGAAGGTGAGGGTGAGATCAGCACATGTCACCCATAGTTGCTCAGCCTTCCATGCCTTTGGGGATGTATTTGTCAGAACAACATGTGCTGTTCCCATTACTAGCCTCAATATAAATCTACATCTCTGCCTAGCCAAATAGATCATCACTTTGCCCCTGAAATTAAAATTCTATTAAAATTGTAACAGCTTTTTATTTGCATAGAATCTTACATCTAAACTAGATTCTTGAATTCATGTCATTTTGAATAGCCAAACAGTCTGCAAAAAGTGCAACTGCATCCAAAGATTTTGGTCTCTGTGGAGTCTTGGAACCAACCCAGCCAAGATACCAAGCAGAGACAGCACTAGAAAGCAAGCGTCCCAGACATTTAAGACAATTAAAGATTTTTACAGACACTTCAACAAAAAGACATGCTAGGTAAGCCCGGAAGTTGCTCAGTGTCATAAGGGAAATGCTACATGAATCACAGTGAATTACCATGATGCACCTATTATAATGGCTAAAATTAAAGTTTAATATTAGCTATTGATTAAGATATTAACTACAGTATTCTTACACTGGTGGAAAGTAAAATGGTACAACTGTTTTGCAAACAGTTTTCCACTTGAAGAAAAAGTTAGAAACATGCCCTAACCATATGACCACAGGCATTTATCTCTTTACCTAGAAGAAAGGAATGCATGTGTATATGTAAAGATGTATATCTACATGAATGTTCACAGAAGCTTTATTTGTTATAACTGGATACCATCTAATGTCTTCAACAATTAACTAGAATAATTGTGCAAATAGTAACTTATTGTCAGTAATAAAAAGAATGAACTATTGGTAGATGAAAAATATGAATGAATCTCACAGTGTTTATGTTGAATGACAGAAGCCAGAGTACTAAAGTGTGTATTATATGAATCTATTTATTTAAAACTGTGAAAAGTGGAAACTAATTTGTAGGTGGTTTCCGTGGGAAGGGAGTATAAGTCTGGGAAGGGAAAGTGCAGAGAATTGCAAAAGATTTTAAAGAAACTTGGGAGTGATGTGTATGTTTATGTTTTCATCGTAGTGATGGGTTCATGGCTGCTTTTTACATAGGTCAACATTTATTAAATTGTACATTTAAAATATAGGCAATAAACTGTATTTCAGTTATGCTCCAGTAAAATCACTTTCCAGTAAAACCATTTATCTGAAAGGCAGTGTCAGAGACACACACACACACACACACACAAAGCAAGAGTTATCTTCTATTGGCTGGTTCACTATCCAAATGGCCACAAGATCTGGGACTGCCAGCCTGAAGCTAGCAGTCAAGAACTCCATCTGAGTCTCCTGCGTGGGTGTCAGGGACTCAGGTTCTTTAGGCGTGCATCATCTGATGTTTCTCAGACACATTAGCAGAGCGCTGGATTGGGAGCAGAGTAACCAGGACTTGATCTGGCACTCTAGTATGGGATGTGTTTATCCCGCAGTGGCTAGAACTGGGCCGTGTTGAAGCCAGGAGCTTCTTCTAGGTTCTGAAGTATGTGCAGAGTCCTTAGTGTTTGCACCATCTTCAGCTGCTCTTTCAGGCACATTAGCAGGGAGCTGGATTGGAAGTGGGGCTGCTGAGTTAGGAACTTGAACCAACGTCCATGTGGTATGGTGGTGTTGCACAGGGTGGCTTATTCCAATACACCACAACACTGGCCCTGCAGGCAGCAGCCTTACCTGTTATGGCACAAAGCCAGTCCCTCAAAGCTGTTTGTTTTTTTTTTTTAAAGTAAACTAGATAAGAGAAATATGACAAAAAGTGCCCGTATGTCGTACAAATAAATGACTAAGCAGGTAGTAAGAATGAAATATCACTTGGTAACAACAACAAAAAATAATATTGCTGAGTGGCTTTTCAAACAATCTTCATTCTTTACTGCTTTTAGTTTATGATTTCCCTGCAAAACATCATCTGGCTTTTCCTAATATGTACTGTTATCTTACTAACATGAGACTTAACGCAAGCTGGATGTTTTTTTCTGATATCTGAACTGTGAGAAGTAACTCAAACATCAGTCCTGGAGATTGCTAAGACCCCCACCATTCTGGACTCAGTGCCACTTTCCTTGCAACCTTATTCTCCTCCAATCTGCTGTAACTTCATAACCCTGTTCCTGCCAGTCCTTTGTAACCTCATGGCACCATACCCCATGGCCCTATCCTCCAACCCCTTGCGGCCTCTCCCCCCAGTACCTGCCTACCACTGCATCTACCAATCCCTCGTGGCTCCATGATGCCTGCCCCTGGCCATAAAGGCACACTGCTGCGTGTGTGCTGCCCCTTCTGCTTGCTCTTTTCTGCTCTTTGCTCTGTCTCTCTCTTTCCTTCCCACCCCATGCACTCCCTCTCATTCTCTTCCTCTCTCTCTCTCTCTCTCTCTCTCTCTCTCTCTCTCTCTCTCTCTCTCTCTCTTTCTTTCCCTGCTCCCACTTGCTGCCCGGCAGCTGCCTCTGCCACTGGAATAAAGAACCTCTCGTGTGGCTTGCTCGTGGTGCCAGGCATCTTGGGTTTGCGGAGAAAATAACATGAATTTGTGCTCATTGCTTCTCAAACTGTTTTCTGGATCCACTTGAAAGCTTTATGACCTAGTTTTTACATGTTGGTTGTCACCAGGACAAAACATGTTCCAGTACTTAAATAAAGTTTCACAATAACAAAAGACTTATCAACATCAAATACTCAGATGGCTTTTAGGTTTTTAAGAGTTTGTTGTTTTACATTAGCTGTGTGTTTTGTCTGAACATTACGTAAATTTGCTTTCCTCAGTGCCTGGTACAGAAGTGTTCAGTGGTTGTTAAATGAATGAAGATTATGTAAGAGAAACAGAATAGGCATAATAATCATGAAAATAAACTCTAGGTCCCTCGGTCCTTTGAGGCATTAATCATTACTGCCAGCCAGAATGGTGAGAAGTGCTGTTCTACCTTTTGGAGATCAAGTACATTTTTGTACTTGTTTCTGATCAAGCAAACAACTATATAATAATCGACCCCATTGTGTTACATTCACATAATTGTTATATTACTATAGCACTTAATTACTACTTCAGTAAGTGCTAATTTAAGCATAGCACCTTGTCTCTTACTGCTCAGTATTGCAGATAGTCGAAAGTAGAATAGAAAAGGAGGGATTCAATCACCTTACAAATAAGCTCCTTTGTTGGTCATAGTGATCGAGAAGTTTGCTGGGTTGCCTGCGTCTTACATGGAGCGTCTAGCATTGAGCCCCTGTTCTGTTTCTGATTCCTGCTTCCTGTTACTGCACACACTAGGAAGTAGTTGGATCCCTGTCTCCTGCATGGGAGACTTAGGTGGAGTTCTTCTGGCTTTAACCTGGCCCAGCCCTGACTGCTGTGGCCATTTGGGGCGTGAATCAGTGGATGGAAGGTCTCTTTTTAAAGTCTTTCAGGTAAAATTTAAATTTTTATGTTTTTAAGATCAAGGGATTCTTTAATGTGTTTAGGAAAATGATAAAGTGGAAACAGGTTCTTTTTTATACTTGGCTTGATTGATTATATTGGTTAGCACGAAAATGGCACCAAATTAAATTGCGTTTACATTTCTAGACACTTAAGATGGAAAATAGAAGACAAGTAGATAAACATACTGTATGCATATTACTGCCAAGGAGATCTAATGTAATCTTTAGCGTGACTTTGAGTGGAAGTTGCGTTCAGTTTAGATAAGA
Source organism: Ochotona princeps (assembly GCF_030435755.1). Lineage (NCBI taxonomy): Eukaryota > Metazoa > Chordata > Mammalia > Lagomorpha > Ochotonidae > Ochotona > Ochotona princeps. Next base: position 17,815,340 of record NC_080845.1, on the reverse strand, counting down.
TAATGAATGTGGTGTGGTCTTAAATAACTAGGGATAGAATGAAATTGATATATTACGTTAGTTGCACATTATTTATCATATCTGTTAAGGCAGCGTTATATGCCTGATGCTTTTACTATCTACACAATATGCTATACTGCAAGCGAGTAAGTATATCAGTCCCAGGTTCACTTTTTTATAGTAAAAGCTTAGTATTCTGTGTAAATTAATATTCATAAACTTAAGAATGACAGAAGCAGAGACACTAATAGTCACTGTTATGAATGAGCAGGGATTTGAAAAATAAAGAAATCCATGGGTTTCTCCCTTGTAGCTATGGACCATAAGTAATTGTAAAAGAATATCTAGGCCACCAAGAAAATATTGAATGCAAACAAATGTTAAATAAGAAGCAAGACAAAATATAAGGAATAAAAATGAAAGTTAGAAACACTGATGTCCTGATTTTTCCTCCTAGGAATCCTTTCTAGACCATCTGTGGTTTGGATCATGACAGCATATGTTGATCCTTCTCAACATTCTGTCCCTAGCACCTGGTGTATGGTGCTTGGAGTGGGGAGGTGTTAAGTAAATGGTGTTTATATTTGATCTTTTTTTTTATGTAATCTATGCCATTTCCTTTGTTTTGTTTTCTGTTCGTTAATTTCTCTACCTTATAAGCCCTCTGTGTTACTTTCAGGTTTCAAATTTAGTTTAATTAATTTACTTTTCAATATATTAAAATAGTCTTTAGAAAGAGAATATAAGACAATCTAGTTTCCTGTCTCATTTTGCCTGTCCTTGAGTTTTTTGTTTTGTTTTGTTTTAGATGATATTTGCATACTTGATAAAGATGGGAAGGATCAAGGGTTAGGGAAAAGTCATTGTTGCCAAATTTTCTATTTCTGCTGCCTGTTTCTGGGCAGAAGGGGAGAGATAAGGGGGAAAGCCATACCCAGGCTCCCAACCTGGGTATGGCTCCAACCATTGCCTGGGGATGGGGTAAGGCTACCCGATATCAACCCAGGGTCCTGATGTGGCACATGTGCTGAGGGTTCTGCCCAGGTGGTTTCAATAGTTCTCAACTGATCCAAGGATAAGGGAACTCTTTCAATGTCCATTGGCTGTCCTAGTGGGCCTTAGAAGAGTCTCCATTCGCCCAGATATTTGCTGTCATTGTTTGGTTTGGGTAGGCGTCCAATTTGTTCTGTTCTCCTTCCTCTGCTATGGTACTATATGTTCTCTGCAGGCCCCAAATGGGCTGCCATATCCTCTATGTGGGTCTGGGCCAAGTGACCTGGACCCCACCAGTTCTTACAGGTGAACCCAAGGACCCGGGCCAAGTGACCTGGACCCCACCAGACCTTTGTTCCCAGGGCTCAGAGACCCATCACCCACTGCACAGGAAGGCCCAAGGACCTGGGCCAGCCTACTCAGGCTTCGCTGAGCCCCCCACCCTTGGGGCTTGTGGACCTGGCACCATTGAACAGGTGGACAAGGACCTGGGCCAGGCGATTTGGCCCCACCAAAGCCTCCAGCCTGGGAGCTTATGGACCCAGCCCCAACCATGAAGATGTTGGCAAGGACCCAGGACAGGTGACCTGAGTCCCTCTAAATACCCTACCCTAGCGGCTCATTACACAAGTGGGCCCAAGGACCCAGACATGATGGCTCAGATCCCATTGGACTCAGGGCTTATGAACCTGGCCTCCATTACCCCAAGACTGGAATGACTTGCCTCACTTTGACATCCACCAGCAGGTGCTTCAGCCTGTCTCAGTCCAGTCTGCTCCCAGTTCCAGCTCCTGCTGGTGGGTGCTACAGCCTAGCCTGGCCTGAGTAACCCCCAGTCATGGCCCCAGTGTGAATTAGCCTGTGTCATGGCCCAACCCTGCTACTGCTGCACCCTGTCCTAGTTCTCAGATCTGCCAGTGGGCGTTATGTCTGTAGCTCAGGCCTCTCATGTATGCTGATACTTCAGTCTGACCTTTAAAGTTCCTCCTGTTCCCCACTCCAAACCGCTCAGTCTCAGCCTCCTTGTTTACCTGCAAGTACACTTGCCCTGTCCGTGCAAGTTGCTCAGAAACCATTCCTCACCTGTACATGAAACCTCAGGTCCCTGCTTGCCCACACTTGTGCCATCCCCAAGACACCCTACAGGCCCATACCTCCACATTCCCGGAGCGTGCTGCCAGGTGGTCTGAGGGCTTGGCCGAGCACCACTGGGGGCTTGTCCCCCCTGACCAAAGATCACACCAGCCTCGGCTAGGCGGCCAGCGGGGCAGAAATCCAAGGTCTCGAACCTCCTATCCTTGAGTTTTAATGTTTCGGTGTCCTGTATTTCTAAATAGTTTATACCATTTAAAAAAAAAGGGTTTTTATTTTAAAAATTATTTCAGATATGGGAGTTACAGGGAGAAGAGACAGAGCAGTATCTTCCATCTGGTTGTTCATTTTTCAAGTGGCTGTAATGGCTGGATCTGGACCAGGTAGAAGCAGGTGCCAAAACTTCATCTGGGTTCCCTTTCTGGGTGGCAGGGGCCCAGGATCTCGGGCCTTCTTCCACTGCTTTCCTAGGAGCTGGATCAGAAATGGAGCAGCAGGGATGCCATTTGGCACTCATAAGTATGCAAGCATTGCAGACAGCAGCTTTTCTCATTGTACCACAAGACTAGCCCCTTAAAAAGATTTCTTATTTTGATAATATTTATTTTAGTCGCACTGGGTTTTGTTCATGAATATAGCTTATGATTTTTTTTCTCTAGTTTGAGATCACGTTTTTGTCATATTGCATGAAAGGTTGTGTGAGCATCAGAAAAGAATATCCTGTATTTGCAAAAAAAAATTATATACTAATTGAGGTTTAATTGCTTTATTATGATTTTTTAAATTTATTTTTTTGTTTTCATTTGAAAGGCAGAATTACAGACAAAGAGAAGAGAGGCAGGGAGGGAGGGAGGGAGAGAGAGAGAGATAGACAGAGAGATAGACCTTCCATTTGGAATAAACTCCACAAATGGCCGCAGCAGCCAGAGCTGGGCTTATCTGAAGTTGAGAACCACAGTAGCCCAGGGATTTGAGTCACGCTCTGTTGCTTTCCCAGGCCGTTAGCAAGGAGTTGGATTAGACGTGTGGAACAGTCGGGATTCGAATTGGTGCCTATGTACAATATTGGTACCACAAGCAGAGGCTTAAGCTACGATACCAGTTCCTTTATTCTGATTTTTAATGTCTATCTTGAATTTTTTTCTTCTTCATTTTCATATCATTAGAATATGTTCTCTTTCCTCACTGTAAAAGGGCTGATTACTTTATGCCCTTATATACCCTTAAATGGAATGCCTTTATTTTTCTTTACACACTTGAATTATTGCTGGTAGGCACAGAATTCTACTTTTAAGAACCTTTCCCTACAAAACTAGACTACCCTTGTTATCCTGCTCCATATTATCTAGTGTATCTTTCTGCAGATAAGAGATCTCATAGGTCTTGTTTTTGTTGATGTCTTACCAACAACAGCCACCCAAGGTTGCTCATCTTTTTTATCTCCTCTTTTGTCTTTGAGTACCTCTGAGCCTACTTTCCTTGGCTTGAGACACATTTGGATCTATTCAGTTCCTGTTCTTTATACTCTGCACACACCTGGTGCTGTTGAAGGATCTGTAATCCCCTTCTCTTTGATTCTATGCCAGAAATGTGATTGACTTGATGTAAGCAGTTGTTCTCATTGCTTCCTGTGACCTTGAAGTCTAACTCTTCTTTGCCCAATTGGAGTCATTTTCCTTATTTCTAGTTATTGTATCTGCTTCTTACAGCTTAACCCTTAGTATCAGCCATGAAGCTCAGCCATATTTAGCAGCTCTGAGATTAGAGCTGGGCCAGATGAATGTATTAAAACCGTAGCTGTAATTCAGGGGCAAGTGCTGAGGCACAGTGAGTTAGCCACTGCCTGGGAGATCCACATCTCATTTCAAAGTGCCGCTTTGAATTTGGGCTATTCTTCCTTCAGTTCAGCTTCTTGCTAATGAGCCTGGGAAAGCTTTACGTGATGACTCAAGTATCTGGGTTCCTGCTGCCAAGGTGGAGTACCAGGCTGCCTTCATCAGGCTGTTGTGAGGATTTGGGGAGTGAACCAGTGGACAGAGTATCTCTTTATCCTTTTTTTTTTTTTTTAAGATTTTTTAATTTATTTTTATTACAAAGTCAGATATACAGAGAGAGGAGGAGAGACAGAGAGGAAGATCTTCTGTCCAATGATTCATTCCCGAAGTGAGCCGCAACGGGCCGGTGCGCGCTGATCTGATGCCGGGAACCAGGAACCTCTTCCAGGTCTCCCACGCGGGTGCAGTGTCCTAATGCATTGGGCCATCCTCGACTGTTTTCCCATGCCACAAGCAGGGAGCTGGATGGGAAGTGGAGCTGCCGGGATTAGAACTGGTGCCCATATGGGATCCCGGGGCGTTCAAGGCAAGGACTTTAGCCACTAGGCCACGCCGCCGGGCCCCTCTTTATCCTTTTTCTATTATCCTCCCTTTTGCCTAAGTAAATAAATCCTTTTAAAAATGCAACTCTAATTCAGAAGGAATTTTTTTAGAGTAGATGCTAGAAGTACTTAGTTTAACAGATATTAATGGCCTGAATTAAAAAGATACAGGTCTTTGTGATGACAAGTAGGCAGTATCTTTTCTCCCCACAGCATAGCTCTGCCATCATAACTATCCAGCATTACAGCCACTCCCCAGACATTGTCTTTTTGTTGTTGTTGTTCTGACCCCTACATTAGATTTAGATGTTAAGAGTAAAGGATGGTTCTGAGATTTTTAAAAACCTGCATAATTGGATGCGTTAATTTTTAAGGCATCAACCATTTAACGTGTAGTTTTAGAAGCTTTATCCTAGATAAAAATGAAATTTAAGTCTTTCAGTAGATCTGGTCTGCATTTGAAAGTCCTGGGGAAGATATTCCTGGCTTGGGTTCAACTGGCTAGCTTTTATTATTTGTAGCTGTCCCTGTGTTCCCACAGTTACTGAATATATCAAATAATGTCTCAAGTGGAGAGTGTGCATAATATGAACACCCCATAATAGGGTTAAGACAGGGCTCTTGAGTAATTTCATAATAGGGAGAACATTGAGTTTTGTAGGTGCTCAGGCATAATTACAGATTGCATCAGAGAAATTTCTGGTAAATTTTACTTCGGGGCCAGTATTTTATCTTCTCACTACCCTCTTTCTCCTTAATCCGCACGCAAGGTTTTTACTGCTATTCTAGTAAATTGATTTGTCCCTTTTTAAATTCAATTTCTAAAGAATGGCAGGTGTGCGCACATGTATGTGTATACTCCTTGGCCCCTTCATCTTATCTCTCCTGTTCATTTTAGTTACTGTTTGTGTTGATTGACTGTTTCCAGTCCATATTTCTGTATATTCAAAGCCAACAGGCTGCCATCGGTGATACTGGAGTTCTGAAGGAGAGCATTTGTGTGTGGCAGCAGGGAGTGGGTGGAATTTAAGAAGGAGTTGTGGTTACAATGCTCTTGAAATAAAGTGTGTTATGGATCCAAGACCCAATCAAGGACATGTGAAAACTCAGAGAAACAAAGCCAGAGTGGGAGAACTGGACTCTTGGTTTGGTACATTTATAGCCACTTACAGATTCTCAACTTTTGTATATTGCTGAACTCAGAGACTGGCTACAGTTAGTGATATGCCTCAGAGTGTATGGAGGGAGTGTAACTTACACAGTGTAACTTAGCTGCCATTGTCAGCACAACACACTCGCTGCAGAGAAGTGAGAAGCCTTCCTTTAGGAATGGAGCAATCCTATCCAGTAGAAATTTCTGGAGTGATGCAGATGTTGTCTGCTCTGTCTGGTACGATAGCCACTAGCCAAGTGGCTCTTGAGCATGGGGAATTTATCTTAGTAAGGAACTGACATGATTGTACATATATGTAAGATAGAGTATAATTTGGCAACATACTGTGTAATGATCATATCTGAGTAGACACTGAATTTTCAATTGTATCTCATTTTGGTACTTTTATATTTAACAGCCATGGTGGAGGAGGATTTATAAATCTTTAATAACCCTGGCGCTCTAGGACTGCTATTGGGTAGTGCTCTGATGCTATCAAAGGGTTTAGGGCCTGCTGTTTGCTATCTTGGGTTACATTTTCTCAGAGAAATAATAAATTCTAGTTGGCTGTGTCATGGAGTAATGTTCTATTCTTCTAATCAGCAGAAAGGACGAAGTGAGGTTTAAGGGGGATACCCAAAGAACCTAATCGCACTAATACAACAAAGCTTTTCTGATAGTATTCTGGTTTAAAGATTTTTGAAAGATTTATTATTATTTAAGGATTTGTTTATTTTTGTTGGAAAGTCAGATAAAGAGAAGGAGAGACAGAGAGAAAGATGTTCCAACCCTGGAATCACTCCCCAAGTAGCTGCAATGGCTGGAGCTGAGCCAATCCTAAGCCAGGAGTTTCTTCTTGGTCGCCCGTGTGGGTGCAGGGTCCCAAGGCTTTGGGCCATCCTCGACTGCTTTCCCAGGCCACAAGCAGAGTGCTGGAAGGGAAGTGGAACAGCTTGGACACGAACTGGCGCCCATGTGGAATCTCAGTGTTTGCAAGGCGAGGATCTAACCACTGAGCCATTATGCCGGGCCCTATTATTATTTGAAGGGCAGAGTTACAGAGAGGAGAGACAGGCTTTTCATCTGCTGTTTTTTTCAATAAATGGCTTCAGTGTCTGGAACTGAGCCAATCCAAAGCCAAGACCAGGAGCTTCCTCTTGGTCTCCCATAAGGGTGCAAGGGCCCAAGACTTGAGTCATTCTGTTTTCCGTTCTCAGACCACAAATGGGCAGCAGGGTCAGAAGTGGAGCAGCCAGGACACAAACCAGTACCCATATAGGGTGCTGGAGCTACACGTGAAAGCTCAGCCTATTATTTTTATTTTTTAATTATCTGATTTACTGTCTTTGTGCCTCAAGCTCCTTGAGCAGACTTGCCATGTGTTTTATTTCCCCAGACTTCTCTCCGCAGGGGAATTATCTAAGAGACTGAGTAGATGTTGACACTGAGTGTGTTAGAGGTGATTTCACCCAAGGGGGGGTGGTGGGCTTTCTGTGGACTCACTACTCTGAGAACATTTTCACTCTGTGGACATTGAACATATTTCCTTTTATCCCAACTTCTCAGCAGTCACTCACTTACACATCTTCTCATGCCCATAAGCATTAGAAATACCTTCTCTCCTGGAATTCACAGCACTAGACCTCTCTAGAAGCATGTATATCTTGAGAAAATGAGCATTTCCTGTGGCTTTCATTTATTTCATAATGATCTCTTCCCAGTAATATGAAGTGGACTGGTTCTGGGACCACCGTGGTTTGTTCATTGACTGAACAATTTTGATAGTCTTAATGATGCCATTATTCCTCTTTTATTACTGCAATTATATATAAAAGTAATTTTGCCTAACACTTATTATGTGAAGGGAATTTGTGATATAATTCCGTTTTCTATGATTTTCAGATGCTCATAGGGTTCCAGTTTGGCTTCATTTGAATGAGAAAAGACAATGTATCCTTGGTTAACTTTTTTTTTTTTTTATTTTTATTGGAAAGCCGGATATACAGAGAGCAGAAGAGACAGAGAGGAAGATCTTCCGTCCGATGTTTCACTCCCCAAGTGAGCCGCAACGGGCCGGTACGCGCCAATCCGATGCCGGGAACCTGGAACCTCTTCCAGGTCTCCCACGCGGGTGCACGGTCCCAAAGGTTTGGGCCGTCCTCAACTGCTTTCCCATGCCACAAGCAGGGAGCTGGATGGGAAGTGGAGCTGCCGGGATTAGAACCGGCGCCCATATGGGATCCCGGGGCTTTCAAGGTGAGGACTTTAGCCGCTACGCCATGCCGCCGGGCCCTGGTTAACTATTTTGTAAACTTATTTTGTTGCATGGTCAAAATACAAACAGCCTCATTTTACTGAATCTGGGTGAGCACACTGAGAAGGAGTAGGAAAGAGATGTTCAGAGGACTTTCAATATTCCTGGGCATGTCAGAGTTGGAAAGCTTCTTTTTGCTTTTTACTGATGTATCCCCACCTGCAAATTCTTTTGTGTGGTCTTAGGCGTTACTAGTCAGGAAAAGTGGCATGTGTCTTAGTTCATTTTATACTGCTATGATATTATCTGGTATTGAGTAATTTAAAATGAACAGAAATTTATTTGCTCACAGTTCTGAATGTTAGGAAATCCACTAACGGGTCCAGTGCAGTGGCAAACTAATCCCCTGCCTGCAGTGCTGGCATCCCATATGGGCGCTGGCTTGAGTCCCAGCAGCTCTACTTCCCGTCCAGCTCCATGTTTATCGCCTGGGAAAGCTGTCAAGGATGGCCCATGGCCTTGGGACACTGCACCCACGTGGGAGACCTTGAAGAAGTTCCTAGCTCCCAGCTTCCAACTAACCCAGCTCTGGTGTTATTTGGGTAGTGAATCAGTGAATGAAACAGCTCTTTCTCTTTTTTCTCTCTGTTTCTCTTCTCTGTCTGTAAATCTTTCAAGTGAAAAGTAAATATATCTTTTTAAAAAAAGCAACAAAAAAAAAGAAAGAAGAAAAAAATCCACTATCAAAATGTCATCATTTGGTGAAGCCCTTCATGTTGTATGAGTACATGGTGAAAGGTGAGAGAGCCAGAGGGCCTAGGTTTGTCTTTTTCATAATGACAAGTCCCATCCATGAGGGTGGAACTCTTCTAATCTAAACTCCTGTTACAGGGCCCTGCTCCTAATACTGTTACAGTGACAGTTGTATTTCAACCTGAGTTTGGGAGGAGACACCTGGTGAAACCATAGCAATGGCCATAAATGTATATATATTTTTAAAGTTGTTTTACAGTTTCAAGAAAGGAATCTTCTTTGGAAAGCTCTGGAAGCTGCTAAATTAGTTGAAGTTACTGCTTCTGCAAACCAGGGAGGTATATGGGATAAACTTAGTCTGGGCATTGAGTTATGTATCAAGCTTTCATCTTTACTTTCAAGTCTACCCTATCGTTTAGGCATTAACACACTTTGCTACTTCAGCACCTTCATGCATGCTGTTCTGTTTGTCTGGAATTCAGTTTAAGCATCTGGCTTAGTGGTTTAGGGGTTGCTTGGGATGTCTACATTGTGTATCGAGTGCTGCATTCCAGTCCTGGCTCTGCTTCCATGCCAGCTTCCTGTTAATGCACACCTTAGGAGTAAGCAAATGTTGCTCAAAAAATGGTTTCTGCCACCCACAGGGAGAATTGGATGGAATTCCTGGGCCCTGCCTTTGTCTTAAGCAGCATTGCCTGATATGGGTATTTAGGGAGTGAACCATTAAATGGAAGATATCTCTCTATAGCTCTCTCTGGCTGCCTTTTGATTGAAATTGGGGGAGAAAGAGTTGCTTTTTCGAAAAGTTCTTTTCTGACTGTTCTAATTAAGTCTCCCTTATGATACTTGTTTACATTCTTTTCAAGCAGTTACCACCTGCTTAGTTTTAGAATGTCTTTAGGTTTCTCCCATGGTAGACCTTTAGGTTTCTATATCCACTTGTTGAACATTCATATGTTTATGTATTTTAAAATATTTACTAAATGTCTACTGAGTGTCAGATGCAAAGAAGACAGTCGTGACGTCTCCCATCCTTATAACCTTTTTTTAATGGTTTATTATTATTTATTTGAGAAAAAGGTAGAAAAACAGTAAGATAACACATTCTCTTTCATCTGCTGGCCTACTCCAAATACCCATAATGGCTAGGGCTGGGCCACACCAAAACTGGTTCTAGACATCCAGTGCAGATCTTCCTCCCAAGGGGCAGGCAAAGAGCTGTTTGAACCATCAACTGCTGCTTTCCAGGGTGCACATCTGAGGGAAACTGGAATTGGGAGCTGAGCTGGGACTCGACTCCAGGAACTACAAAGTGGGATGCAAGGATCCCAACTAGTGTCTTACGATCCAGGCTAAGTACTTGCCTACCATGTGGTTTTATAAATTATAAGACAAGCAGTGCCAATCACAATCAGCCTTCATTATTATAGAACTCCCTTATCCACAAAGGAATTTTTAACCCTGAAATTACTATTACCAGCGATTTTTTAAGACGTGAGCAGAATGATGAAAAATTGAATTGTCTGATGCATCTGCCTCAGTTTGAACAGGGTGTTCTGTTTTCTTGTTTTAGCTCTCATACTGGAAGTATTGTTTTCATGGTCTATGTAGTGCCATGGGTTTTGCACTCTTTTACTTTCTTGTTGATGATTTCGCTGTTTAGAAGCGAATTAAAGTGCAGAATTAAAGTGTTCTAGTGTTTTTGAGCATAAGATGACTATGCTGTGCCTTAGAGAGAAAATGTTTGTGTTAGATAAGGTTGTTGAGGTGTAAGTTATAGTGCCACTGGCCGTGAGTTCTGTGTTAATAAATCAACAATATACAGTACATCAGAGAAGTTATCTTTAAAGAAAAAAATACATCAAATAAGGTTATATATTAATAGTACCATATGATATGAACAGAGGGTTACAAGAAACTAACCCTGTGTTTTTCCTAAGAGCAGTGATGAAGTATTTGCTTAATTTGCTAATGGTAAAGTATTTGCTAATGTTCTTTAGGAAAAATGGTGAAGTGTTTGAAGTGAGTGTAGAGAGATAACTACTGCAAATAACAAGACTGAACTGCACTGGCAAATTAGCTTAAGTGCAAAGAAAGAAAGTATACTTTGATAAAGGTAGGAGAGAGACCCTGTCTTAGTTTGGACCTCATGGGAGGTCACATGTAAGTTGAGTTGTATGCATGACATTTTAGGAATAAGAAAGGGCTATAAAACAAGAAGGAACTAAGTATTTTTAAGGCGTCGAAAAGAAAGTAGTGGTGACTGTACAAGGCTAGCAGAAAATGAAGGTGGAAAGAAGGTTGTAACTTGACTTTGTTGTCCTTGTGGCTTACCTGGGAGTTAAGTTTAGGAATCTGTAATCAGAAGCTTTGTGTACGATGATGCGCTTTACGTTTTCAAGACATCATTCTCTCTGCTGTGGGGGAATGGTTTGGGGAGGACAAGGAGTGAAGCAGAAAGTGAAGAAACATTACCGTCTTCATTTGGTAATTGCCAAATCTTCCTAGATTACCCCTGAAGTAGTTCTCAGACTCTGCTTTTCATTGTTGCTTTTCACATCTTTGCATGGGCTGTACTCCTGGTACATACCAATCACTCTGCTCTATTCCTGCCCACCATGTCTCTAGGAGTCATGAGCTGGTGAAGTAATGGATTCTGTGTGGCATTGTTCACCTTAACAAAACTGCCCAGTCTCCCCCCAGGCCTCTTGGTGGTCTGGTGCCTCCCTGTCTCAAGCTCTTTCCATCATTATGCTTTGTCTGGCACTTAGTGTCCTATGGAACAGAAACTTGCTTGATTTCCCTGCACAGAAGTTGTTTGGTGTTTTCTGTCTGCCTACTTTTCCTTTTCCTTCTTTCTCTCTCTTCTCCCTTGCCCTCTCCTTTCCCTCTCTCACCCTCTCCCCATCGATATTGTTTCAACAGCTATTATTTCAATAAGTGTTGAAAAAATAATCAAGTTATTGTTTCAAGTTTAATTGGATATGCACACAGGTAGGACACAGGTTCCTTCTCTATAAAGAACCACTTCTTTACACACACTCTCTGTTACTTCTTTCCCATGTGGAGTTGTATGCTCTGGTATTCTCTTCTGTTTTACTCAGATCAAGTAATTTTCTCAGACTTCATCATTATTGTCTACTTATGGGCTATGCCCAGCCCATTCAGTTTCCATTCCCAAAATTAGGCTCTGCGTTTCATACATTTTATCTTTGGCATCCAATATAGTTTTTAGATGATGATAAAGATATGATAAATGTTTGCTGAATGAGTCCACTAATGAATAAGTATTTGCTAGTTTCTTGACTGGTATTAGGTAGTACTTTTTCTTTATAACAGTGTGTTGGAGGTGAGTTAAATAAGTAAAACTAGTGTCACGGAATGTGTATATGTTCGATTGTTGATTCAAAAAGTAGTTACTGAGTGCCAAGCAGTATTCTACAATGGAGTATGGAGTAGTGAACGGAAGCTCCCTGCTGGACCAGTCCTGGATGAAAGATTGGTCTGTTTTCTCTCCAACGCTGTTCCTTTGCCTTTCAAATAAGTAAATAAAGTTTTTTAAAGGCTCTGCTCTCTTGGAATTTAAATGGGTGTCTTATTTACTTATACCTATATTCCATTTTAATCTAATATATATATCTTATGTAGATTTCAAATTTTATAATAGTTTTAAAGTCACAGAAAACTTAGTAAGATAGTTCAGAAAGATCCCATGTGTCTCACACCAGGTTTGTCCTGTTATCATCATCTTATTTTACTGTGGTATGTCTGTTATAGTTAATGAACTAGTATTGATACATTTTTTGTTAACTGAAACTCATCCTTTGTTCCGATTTTCTTGGATTCATCCAGTTAGTCTTTTCCTGACCAGGATGCCATCCACAGTATCAGAGTATGTTTTGTCATCCTGTCCTCCTCAAGCTAACTCTTAGCTGTGGCAATTTTTCAGACTGTTTTTGATGATCTTGGCAGAAGTACTGGTGAGACATTCTATAGAATGTAAGATTTCCCTCAGTTTGGGTTTGTCTGGTATTTTTCATAAATTGCACAAGAATTATGAATTTTTGGTAGTGATACAACAGAGAGAAAGTGTCAACATTGCTATGGCCTGTTGATGGTACCTGATATATATTTTTTTAAAGATTTATTAATTTTATTACAGCCAGATATACAGAGAGGAGGAGAGACAGAGAGGAAGATCTTCTGTCCGATGATTCACTCCCAAGTGAGCCGCAACGGGCCAGTGCGCGCCGATCCGAAGCCAGGAACCTGGAACCTCTTCCGGGTCTCCCACGCGAGTGCAGTGTCCTAATGCATTGGGCCGTCCTCAACTGCTTTCCCAGGCCACAGGCAGGGAGCTGGATGGGAAGTGGAGCTGCCGGGATTAGAACCGGCGCCCATATGGGATCCCGGGGCTTTCAAGGCAAGGACTTTAGCCGCTAGGCCACGCCGCCGGGCCTGATGGTACCTGATATTTACATGTTTGTCACAGTTGGTGCTATTATGTATTGGCTAGATAGTGTTGGTCAGTTTTCATACTTTAAAATGCTCTTGTCCCAACTGTTTAACTTTTTAAAAAATCTTTTTTTAAAGTCATTATATAGAGCTCATGCTAATGCTTAAGGGGTGAGGGAGACTGTTCCACCATCTGAAGGGCACAGTGAATACCTATGTTATTTGGAACCCTTCAGTCCCATTTAGTTGTCTGTTTTCTCCATTTACTTGTTGAGTCAATTACTTATGCCAATATGAAAGTAGGAATATTTATTTTATACTTTGAGTTAGAATCTTGTACTACTTTTGCTACTCTAATTGTTTTATCATTAGCCGTTGGGCTCTCTCTGAGTTGGTCCCAGGGTTCTTCTGGTATATTCTGCTGGTTTGTTTTTTGAACTCTGAACTTTCTTATTTTCTTGTGTTGTGAGATGCTCAAGTATCTAGTTATGAAAAATTACATGATTTTTTAATGAAGTTATAAAGAATTTGAGAATACTTCCATGTGTCTGTGAACTTGAACTATTGGACAAGTTTACGTTGTATGAATATTAGATTGATTTAAATTTTTGTGATCATTTATAGAGCTGCTTCTCATAGAAAAGTATATATGATTATGAATTTTCTCTGAATAAGTAAGAAATATGTTTGTAACTCCAGTTTTATACCATAAGCTTGTTCAGATATAATTTTTACTTTGCAGATCATATTAGAGATTTTTACATTTCACTGGCTTTTGGGGACGTTGATGGTTGCCAGTAGCTGAATACATATCATTATGCTGGAAGTGTTTCAGTGATTATATATGCTCAGTGGTAAAATTGCATCATCTAAAAAAAAGAACTCCATAATATTTGGCTTTTGGTTGTAATTACCAGTCATGCTTGCCAGAAATTAAGTTTAGCTTTTTGAAGCCTGGAATTCTTAATATGTTTGTCTCTAACTAAATATTTCAGAGACTGTTATGAAACTGTCAATAATTCCATTCGGTATTTTATGTTTATCTTATTTTAAGTTACAGATGATGAAATAATAGATTGCAATGTGATTGTGCAACATAAAAAATACTTAAGAGAGTGAGATGTGAATAGTAATATTTAGCTTGGCTAAAACTGGGTTTGAAAGGGAACTAATTGATCTCAAATCCAAATAAGAGAAAAACTACCAAAATTTGAATAGTAAATATTTGTTAGGAGGTATAACACTATTCTGTTATTTTTCAGTTAAAAATAGGTTGGCATGTATCACTTGCTTAATGAGGAAAATGGAGACATTTTAATTTAAAGAAGCATGTTCTGTATGAGTTTCTATCAGAAGCTAATTTGTTTATTCCATTCTAGATACTAAAATGTAAAAGTCCTATTGAAGAAATAGCTTATAATTTAAATTGATTTTCTTTGTTCAAAAACCGGTGAATCTGTTCTTTTTTCTATTTTGATAGCAGCACTTCAAGAGTCTACAGATTTTTACATTTCTTATTTTTATTTAAATAAAATCTGTGGTGAATGGATTTTTCACTTCAGGTAAACTCACAAATGGGCCGAATGTTGTAACACTCAGTGCTGATGTGGTGCAAACGTGACCACTGTGCTGACAGGAGCAGAGTTGGACATGCAGGGGCCTGAGGTCCCAGCACAGAGCCGGGGGTGGCGGTGGCAGCTGCTGCTGCTCTCAGGACCCGAGTTAGGAACAGCCTCACACTCCTCTTGCAGGAGACTGATGGCCTCATTAGATACCTTCGGGAGTCTATTTGGATTAAAAATACCTCGTGTGGTCTAACTGCATCTCTTCTTTTGTTTGGGTTCTGGTGATACAGGCGAAGTGAGCTGAGTTCATGACTCACAGTTGAAAGTTGCAGATTAGCTTTTGCGAGCTGCCTCTGATGTCCTCCAGCTGAGTTATATATGGAAGACTGTAGTTTAGCAAAGATGTGTTTATGCTGGTCTCCAAAGATAGTGTAATTCAGAGCAGATGTCAGAAAAGATCCTTGAATCACGTAGTAAATCCTTTTTTTTCTTTTTTAGGTTTAAGGATTTATTTATTCTAAAGAATTCCAGAGAGAGCGAGGAACAGAAAGCAAGATCTTCCATCTGCTGGTTCACTGCTGAGACAGCCTTAATGGCCAGGGCTAGACCAGGCCGAAGTCAGGAAGCAGGATCTTCTTCTGAGTTTCCATGTGGGTGACAGGAGCCCAGACTTGGCCTGTCCTGTGGTGCCTTCCCAGTCCATTAACAGGATTCTGGATAAGAAGTGGAGCATCTGGGACTTGAGCCAGTGTCCTTTTGGGATGCCGGCATTGTAGATGCAGCTCTCTATATCATGTAGCAACACCAGCCCCAAAAATCTTTAAGTAAAGTCTACTGTATCTTTTTTTTTTCCTCCAGCTTAACAGATAGAGATGCATTCAGAGAGGACATTTTAAAATTCTGAAGCCAGGAAAAAATTCTTTTGTGTGTGTGATTTCACCCTATCCCTAATGACCAGCATTGTATCTCTCTCTTATCCTTCCCAACCCTGAGAGGTATTGTGGGAAGTAGAGTGGTCATCTCCTTGACTGCTCTCTGGGGGTAATCTGTTTTAATGGGAGGTTGTATACATGGATTACCACATCATTTTGTAGCTGAACTGGAACAGGGTCTGCAATGATAAAACCTAGCTCATCATTCCTGCAGTCTCATTTCATGGTGTTAGTGGGATTAGTCCCTCCAGTCAGGCAGTGTGGCACTGCATGTCATGGCAACTTGTGCCTTGATAAGCTAGTGTGCTGTTCAGCAGAATGCTCATGAGTTCTTTATAATGGGATCTGTCAGCATGCTCAGATGATAATCAAGAACTGTGGGAACTCTAATACCTCTCTTCTTAATAATGGCCACAAATCCATCCCTTAAAAATTGCTTGTAGGGCCGGTGTTGTGGTGAAGCAGGTTGAGACACTGGTATTTCATATGGGTGCCAGTTCAGGACCTGGCTGCTCCACTTTTGAAAGAGCTCGCTGCTAATGCACCTAGAAAGACAGTATTGGATGACCCAGGTACTTGGCTATGTTGGGGAATCATCTGCTGTCTCCCAGGTTCGTTAATAGGAAGCTGGATTAGACAAGAGGCAACAGGCACCGATTCAGGATGTGAATGTACCAATTGGGGCTTAACTCATGACTCTACCCATTTTTGAAATTTTAGATCTCACTTAAACAGAAAAATGTCTTCAGCATTTTTAAATTAAAAAATTGCTTTTCTGATCCTTTTGGGTTTTGTTTGAATTAAAATTATAAGCTATTTAGAATTTTATTTTCTGTTTATTAATTCTGATTATTTTAAAAACTCTATTACCCTTGTTACTAGGTCCACAGTTATATCATCTGGAAGTAATGCTGCTTTTACAATTATGTCATAGTGTTTTTGTCTATGCCCTTGGCTTATTGCATAGGATAGAATAGCTGGAATAATTCTGAATGGTGGTTGAAAATAGGCATCCTTAATTTTAATTTTTAATGAGAATCTGTGGCTTTAGTCTTAAAGTTTTGTGGTTTTTAATAAATAAGATTGAGTTGAACCTGTTTTCTTCTAATGTTAAAGTACTTAAAGTCAAATCTCAAAATTAAGTGAAAAAAAAATCTGATAGAAAGTAATTATTAAAAGGATGATCAGAAATGATACCCAAAGGTCAAGGTGACAGCTGGAGAGACGGCTGGAAGGTCCTGCATTCACACAAAGCAAAACCAAAACAAAAAACCAAAGATAATCCTGCATAAAACTCAAATCGGAAGGAACAGAATGTTACCCAATCTGTGAGAGCTGACAGACACAAGGATCCCACTGATGTATGCTAAATTACACTCACTGGTTAAGTCCTGGGGCAGACGTGTGCTTCAAATAAAAGCCTTTCTGTGAAGTACACCAGTTTACCCAAAGTAAGCAAATTCATTCTTCTTACCACACTTTAAGGAATGCTTTCTTGAAGCTTACAATTATTGGATGAGTGAGTTGCCTGTAGTATATTCTTGAACATATATAATGAATATGACTAAATTAATATATTCCTAATGAAATCTGTTGATATTCATCACATTTTAATTTGAATTCAGAATTCCCAGTATGGTCAAAAAAACCAGGCCATGAATATGAATATATGCTGATGAAAATGTGAATATAGTCTTAGTGAATATATTTATATTCATTAAATTTTAAACCAGGTTCAAAAATGCCCCAATATGGTCAAGCACCTAGTTCATGAATATGAATATGAACTTATGAAAATGTTCATGAATATATTCATGTTCATTAATTTTCAACTGCATTAAATTTTTTCCCAACGGGGCAAAGAAGAATATATTCATGAATGTATTCATGAATATAATCATTATGAAGAATATATTCACATTTATTGAAGATATTCAAGAAGAATATATTCATAGGAAGAATAAATCACCATGTAACTCTGATTTTTTTTTCAAAAGAAATAGTTCTTAAAATGCTGCTGTGAAACAAAGTGAAATCAATGTCCCAAAATTTCACTGAAATCCTCAAAAAGTGGAAGAGTGTAAATTTTGAATATTGTGTCAGTTGATCTGTTTATGAACTGGCTCCTAGCAAGTGGTTCCTGGCACATTAATTCAGGGGTCTCTCTGGCTCTGCGTGAGAGGAGCCATTATTTATTACAGCATCTGCTGTGGGAGAGTCAAGGCAGGAAGAGGGAGATGCTGACAGCCACCGGGCAGAGGACACGGAGAAGGCAGATGAGTAACTCTAAAGGGAAGATGTTACCTGCCACCTGGGAGGGTGCTGCAGCTGCTCATTCAGAGAGCGAAGTGCGCAAGTTCCTGAGCCCAGTGCCAGGGTGGGTGGGCAGACTCGCACTTCTGCTTCAGGTGCCTGTGTGTCCTGTAAGTGTTGGATTCCCTTTCAGGAAACTGGTATGGCAAAGGGTGGTTTTGAAGATTGTTTTATTCTATTCAAAAGGCCTAGTTACTGAGGGGAAGGGATGGGGCTTGGGGAGACAGAGATCTTCCATCTGCTGCTTCATTCTGCAAATGGCCACAATGAACTGTGCGGAGCCTGGAACTTCATCCGAGTTTCTGTGCATGGCAGAAGCCCAAGCACTTCAGCCATCTGCTGCTGCTTTCCCAAGTACATTAGCAGGGAGCTGGATTGGAAGTGAAACAGCCAGGACTTGAACCACTGTCCCAGGCAACACATTAACCTGCCATGCTACAAGGCTGGCCTATGTTCCCCCTCCCAAGATTTACTTATTTTTATTGCAAGGTCAGATATACAGAGAGGAGATCTTCCGTCTGATGATTCACTCCCCATGTGACTGCAACGGCCAGAGCTGTGCCAATCTGAAGGCAAGAGCCAGGAGTTCCTCCGGGCCTCCTATGTGGGTGCAGGGTCCCAAGGCCCTGGGTTGTCCTTGACTGCTTTCCCAGGCCGCAATCAGGGAGCTGAATGGGAAGGGGGGCTGCCGAGATCAGAACCGGCCCATATGGGATCCCGGTGCGTGCAAGGTGAGGACTTTGAGGTGCTAGGCCACCACACTGTGCCCATATGGGTTTGTTTTTAAGACATAATTGACATGCAGTGAAATACACAGATTATATAGGTTTATAAATTCTTCAGGATGAGTAAGCCATATGAACTGCACTGAAATGAATGTGGAGTACTTCTGTCACTCCCCCACCCCCAGTGTCTGCTTGTGCCTCTTCCTAGTCAGTACTCACCCTGCAGAGGCAGTCAGTACTCCAAATCCTGTCATCATAGATTGTTTTGCCTTTTCTCATAATATATATACTCAGACTATACACCGTATAATTCAGTGTGCCGGGATTCCAGCCTTTCTTTGCTGAGGCTAATTTCCAAAGTACGCTCATCGTAGTTTTGTTATCAATAGTATGCTTTTTTTTTTTTTAATTGGTGTTTATTGCAAGAGTACACCATAAATTTTTGGTCCATTCTACACATTTGGAGTTGTTTTCAGTTTTTGACCATTAGGAATAAGACTGGTTGACATAGATACTCATTTTTTAAAATCTTTTTTGGTGAAAGATTATTGTCAATTACATATTAAACATGTAGATATTACATAACATGCTACCTTCAAACAAATATGGTGAAAAAGAAGTTTCAGCAGCAAACTATGGAATAAATGCAACTATAACTAGAAGGTCTTCCGTGCATTATTTACTACTGGGCTTAGTTTAATTGCAGAATGGAGGCGTTGGAGTGCTGTCAGTTCAGAATGGGCTTTGCTGACCATCTGGTTCTTCTTGGTGAAGTGCAAGGTGCTATATTAGATGCTTACCAAACCTCCTCCTCCTTCTTCAAGATTCATTAATTTTTATTTGGAAGGCAAGTTTTTCAGAGAGGAGAGACAGAGGTCTTCTACCTGCTGGTTCATTCCCAAATGGCCACAAAGGCCAGAGCTGAGCCAATTTGAAGCCAGGAGCTTCTTCCCAGTCTCTCAAGTAACTGTAGGGGCACAAAAACTCAAGCCATCCTCTGCTGCTTTCCCAAGCCGAGCAGAGAGCTGGACTGGAAATGGGACACAACTGTCATCCATATGGTATGCTGGCACTACATAGGGTAGAAGTTTAGACTGCCGTGCTACCATGCTAGCCCCAGTTTACCAAAACGTTTACAGCAGAACTGAAAAGTGGGTGCTGTTTGTATCATGTTAGAAATCCATGTGGGATATGCCTATGATACATCTTTTCTTTTACTTAAAGGTAATTCGATGTATTAAAAGTTAATGATGGAATTATGATATTCTGTGGTTTGTTTTAGCTATATTTTGGGACTTGGGACTGAGGAATGATCACCTGCAAAGTGGAAAGAATTTAACAGCAAGAAATTGGGAAGTCACATGCCTTCTCATTTCATCTTGATGTTGCTAGTTCAGGAAACTTCAGACGGTTTGCGGCCCTGAATCTCATAGATCAAGCATTCTTCATGGTCCGAATCCACCCTGAGCATTCTAAAGTCCTGGCAGATTGCACAGTTCTCTGCTGAGGTCTTCCTGTCAGCAAGTGACCAAATTTCTGAACCCAGTCACTTAACAACATCAAGAACAGTAGCAGCAAACAGCACACACATTAAAACACATCCTTTGAAAAAGTTTTAAATGGCCAACTATCATTGAAATTTCTTAACATTGTACGGATACTCTATTCCTGTAACATTTTAATTTTATTTTATTCATGCATTTATTTGAGAGAGAAATAAACAGAGGGAAAGTGTGCCCATCTGATGAGTTACTCCCCCAAATGTCCCCGATGGCTAGGAGTCGGCCAAGCTATAAAGCAGGGGCCTGGGAAAGCTGACTGACTTACACGGGTGGCAGGAATCTAATTACTTGAACCGTCACCACTGCCTCCCCAAGTGTGGGTTTTCTTATGCAGGTGGCAGCAGTCTAATTGCTTGAACTCTCACTACTCCCCAAATGTGGATTAGCTGCAAGTTGGAGTCAAGAGCCAGACCTTGGTGCTCTGACGTAAGCATCTAAACAGGTGCCTGAACCACTATCCAGTGCCTGTTCTTCTAGTCCGCTTTACATTGCACATGTTAGTCGTTTCCTTTGGCATGAGCTCAGTTATGTATTTTCTGTGAAATCAAAATTAGAGAATGGAGAAAAGGATGAAGATTAGAAAGGGACAAGCTCAGACAAGTCGCACTGAAGCTTTTATTATATGCTGTACTGTTAAATTGTATTTTTGTATTTCATTTTATATGAAGTGATACGGCCATTTCCTGCTTGACATTTGTCATTATTTAGACAGCAGAAAAATACCTGTGATTGGAAAAGGCTCTGCTTTCTTTGCGACGTGCCTCCATAACACCTCAGGACTCAGACTGTTGCTTGCATGCTGTTCTATTCATGGAGCATAGACTTGTATCTTGTAGCATCTCTGCAGGTTTTTTTTTTTTTCAGGTCCAATGTTTATGAAAGAAGATTTTCTCAGTATTCACCTTTTCTTTACTGTATTGTAAAAAAACTATTGATTTGTTTGAAAGAGTTATATAGAGAGCGAGAGCCCACGTGTGAGTGAGCCTGAGCCAAACTCATCCACTGGTTCACTTTCTAAATGGCCACAATGAATTGAGTTTGTTAAACTCCCCCCACCAAAGAAATATTTTGTAGCATTG
Source organism: Ochotona princeps (assembly GCF_030435755.1). Classification (NCBI taxonomy): domain Eukaryota; kingdom Metazoa; phylum Chordata; class Mammalia; order Lagomorpha; family Ochotonidae; genus Ochotona; species Ochotona princeps. The sequence goes on along the minus strand of NC_080845.1, from coordinate 17,794,087 downwards.
TTGTGGACTGAGTGGTGACATTTTTTTTTCTCCTGCTCGCTCCCCCAGTCACATGTGAAAGTTCTAATTCTGGTACTTCAGAATACTGCTGTATTTGCAGATAAGGTCTTTAAAGAAGTTGTTAAGATAACATGAAGCCTTCACAAGGGCTCTTTTTTAGTATGAGTACTGCCCTTGTAAGACAAGGAGATATGGACAGAAGTACATTCCTAAAGGAAAGACCGTTTGAAAACACTAGGGGACGCAGACATTCTATGAATTAAGAGGAGGGACTTTGGTCAAACTCAATCTGCCAACAGCTTGATCTAAGCGCTCTTCACAATTTGTGATATTTTGTTGTGATAATCCCAGTGTACACACACTTACACACCTGCCTTACAATTTTTAAGTGTATATAGTTCAATAGCATTTGCTACATTCAAATTGTTGTGCTAGTATTGCCACTGTCCATCTTCAGAACTTTTCGTCATCCCCCAACTGAAAATTCAAGTGTTTATTAAACAGTAGCTCCCCATTCCTCATTTCCCTCGGTCCAGGTGAGCATTATTCTAATTTCAGTCTCTTTAATTTAGCTATTCCAGGTATCTCATGTAAGTGGAATCATACAAATTTGCTATTTTGTATATGGTTTATTTCACTTAGCATAATGTCCTTGAACTTCAGTATAATGTACTTAAATTTCATCCATTGTGTAGCATGTATCAGAATTTTATTACTTTTTATGTTAATTGTACATATGCTTTGACTTGAAAAAAGTAAATATTATGAAGAAATTTTCTGGGCCTGTTATGATGGTTCAGTGGCTAAAATTCTCCCCCTTCAAGTGCCAGCATCCCATATGGGTGCTGGTTTGTGTCCTGGCAGCTCCACTTCCCATCCAGCTCCCTGCTTGTGGCCTGGGAAAGCAGTCGAGGACAGCCCAAAGCCTTGGAACCCTGCACTCACGTGGGAGACCAAGAAGAAGCTACTAGCTCTTGGCTTCAGATCAGCTGAATTCCAGTCATTGTGGCAACTTGGGGAATGAATCAGCAGATGGAACATCCTTCTCTCTGTCTCTTCTCTGTAAAAATCTTCCTTGCCAATAAGAATAAATAAATCTTATAAAGATATTTTTCTTAGTGATATTATGTTTAATAAAATGTATGTGATTGAAAATCTGTTCATCCTTATTGGAGTAAAAGATACCATGAATACTCACTTTCTGGACAGGGCTTTCCTTTTTTTTTTTTTTTTTTTTTTTAGCTAATTTTTGATAATGTTTAACATAGCTCATTGGAGTGGGAAGGGTCAAGAATTAGGGGATAGTAGGTGAGACCATTTTCTCCACATTTTCTTTTTCTTCTTCCTGTTTCTGGGGGAAGGGGATTGAACAGGGTTTTTCTGACAAAATATGGGAGTATAATTCAGTATTTTGTAACAGTTACATTCCCCTCAGTGTGGGATGATTTTAAAGAAATATGCTTTGGTTTCTTCAGTCTTTCTAAGGACTTCTCTTAGTTCTTGGAGTTTATCCCTTCTCTTATAAAATGCCCGTTGTGTCATCCTTACATGCACATCTTGGTCTGTCCTAATCGCCGTACATCTATTTGTTAGATGACTTTGCATGTGACTGGAGTGGTTCTCTAGCATTTTTCAGCCACTTGTTCATATTCAGCACTTTGGAGTGTTGGGTTTAGCCTGGACTTTTATGAGATGTGATATTTGCAGCATCTAAAAATTGGAGACTGGCTTAAACAAATGCCCAGAAGTGGATGCCAGCATTCATGGGGAAGCTTTGATGGGAACTGATCAACTCATTAGTGAATATTTGTTCATGACAGCTCTTGCTTTTCTAAACCATCTCATGCATGTGGGATCATGGATAATGACATGTAATAGCAAGGCCTCAGTGTGTGTGTAAGTACTGAGTATTTTGTTCAGTAGCCTAATGGGGACTATAGCTCATTCACCTGTTTGGGATCCAAAATGGATAATGATTCATCATAGAAATCTCTGCATTATACACTATAAGTTGTCAAACTTCAAATGCTCAAACGGTTTTGTAGACTGATAGTGGAATGAGAGTCTTTGGCTCTAAGCCTTTACTGTTCCACTGTCGTGAACCTGACTTGGTTTACACCATGTCTAAAGGAATCCATCCTTAGTGTTCACAGGTCTGAGTTAATGTCACTAGATAAACAGACTGCCAGCCTATGTAAGCCAGCCTTGTCAGGTAGGATCCTTACAAGAGCCAATTGCTAATCCTGATATCCTTATGAAACAGTGAACTTTAGTGGTCAGCTGTCACACAGAAATGATAATAAGTACATCATTAATATAGGAGAATGATTAGCCTAGCACATTGTTAGCCTAGCAGTTAGGGAACCCATTAACTTTTGGGTTCTGGTTTCAGCTTCCTGCTAATGTGGACCCAGGGAGGTAGCAGATGGTAATTCAATTGTTTTGGTTCCTGCCATCTGCATAGCGGACTTTGGTTGAATTCTTTCAAAAACTTGATGCTTTTGGGATCAGTGCTGTGGCCTAGTTGGTTAAGTCACCACCTGCTGCACCGATATCCCATATGGGCGCTGGTTTGAGTACTAGGTGCTTCATTTTAATCTGGCTTCCTGTTCATGTGCCTGGGAAAGCAGCATATGTCAGCCCAAGTGCTTGGGCCTCTTTACCCACATCAGACAGTCAAAAGAATCTTCTGTCTCCTGGCTTTGTTCTGGCCCAGAGCTGGCTATTGCAGCTATTCAGAGTGTACCAACAAATGTAAAATCTCCCTGTCTCTCCCCCTTACCCTACTCCCTCTCTATGTAACTCTGCCTTTTAAGTAAATAAAATAACTCTTTAAAAAAGTGTTATGGCTTTAAATTGGCAGAATTTTAGTCCTGATGTCAGTATTCAGAAAATTAAGTCGTTTTGATGTCTGGAGACCTATTCTAGAGTTACTAAAATATTTCATTTTATAAATAAAAGTAAGTAACTAGCAATTTCAACGTTATTATTCATCCTCTCATCTGGAGCAGTTATACCACTTTGAGTACTCATCATCTCTTCTTAAAGTGAGAGTCTTGACAGAGTGCCTGGCTATTGAAGTGATCCACCTAGTAGCTTCAAAATGAGTAAATATCGCCCACAGGAAAAGCCAGTTCTTACTTACTGAAGGCCAGTGAAGATGTAGGTATTAATTCGTATATTACGTAACACTTCAGACCCAAATTATTGCTTAATACTCCTGCCACATTTAAAGTGCTAAATAAGGTAAATCCATTGTGCATAGAGAAAATGCATCTCTATATACATCATCTTCTCTAGTTTTCAGAGTGTAGCAGTAATACATATCAAAAGCTTAATGACTGACATGGGTTTTGGGGACTGAACCAGCCCTCCCTGTAGGCTCTTCTGGAAGAGATGGGAAGGACATGTTGGAATCAAGCAGTTGAGGAGCTGGTAATGCCGTTTACTGAATTGTTAAATTGGTTGATTGTTCATTGTCAGGGTATCTAATAACCGTATCTGCAGAGATGGAGGAGAGCATTGTCTAGTGAAGCTGTAAAATGGAAAGAAAACACCAAGAAAGTATAACTTAATGGTTTTTTTTTTTTTAAAGTTATTTGAAACGTAGAAGGTGGAATGGGTGGGGAGAGAGATTCAGATCTTTCAATCCCTGAGTGACTTTTCAAAATGCCTGCAACAACTTGAGCTGACTCATGTGGAAACCAGGGGCCAGAAACTCAATCTGCATCTCCCCTATGGATGAGCATCATCCCCTGCTGCCTCCCATGTGCACATTCCTAGCAACTGGAATTGGGAGCAGAATGCGAAGCCAGGCATTCCAACATGAGACAAAGGTGTCCAGGGTCTGAAACACGGCACGTAAACACTGCCTCAAATTGTGGTTTTAAAGATCAAAGTAATGGGTTCTCAGTCCCAGCAAAGTAAACAGAATAGCAAGGTGATAGAAGACAAGAGTTGCAGTAGCCAAGGGGAGAGGGGTTTTCCAGTAGATCAGAGAGGAGCTCTGAGAGCTACTCAGAGAGGATGCTAACCTTTTTGGAAATATCAAGAAAGCATTATTTTTCAGCATAGAACCTATCATTAGGCTGCCAAAGAGAATCAGCAGATGTCAGAACAGTTTCTTCTTAACACTTCAGGCATACTTTGATTAACTTATTGTTGAATCCATTTTGTATTAAACTGAAAAACCCTGAAGCATATTGAGACCGTTCCTTGTCCGTTCAATACAACCCATTTGATTGCATTGTATGTCAGCTAATTATGTTCTCATAACTGTTACAAACTTTAGTGGCTGGGTTGAAATGTATTAAAAATAGCACTGGAAAAATATTTTCATTTTATGGTACTCAAAAAAGTTTAAGAGCCTATGAATTTTAGGATGTAATGAAAGGAACTTAATTTCTGTTGATTCTCAAAGGTTGGTGATTCTTATGGAATTAAGTGGATAAGGTTTAATAAAATATATGCTTTTATCCACTTGCCTTTCATGTTTTTTTTCCTTTTTTATGATATATTTATTTTTATTGGAAAGGCCAATATACGGAGAGAGGGAGACACAGAGAGAAATATCTTCCACATGCTGGTTCACCCCCCCAAGTTGCTTCAGTAGCCAGAGCTGAGACAATCCAAACTCGGGAGCCAGGAGCTTCTTTTGGGTCTCCAACATGGGCACAGCATCCCAACCTTTGGTCTGTCCTGTACTGCTTCCCCAGTCCACAAGCAGAGAGCTGTGTACGAAGACTTTGCATGGGCGGGGTGGCTCCACAGTCGTCCCACCATGCTCTGGTCGCAGGCTTTAATTGCAGTATTTGCTGCATGTGGGACCTTTAGCAAAGGTACTATTTTACCATTGTATGGCATTCTCACCTGGATAGCAGGTTGTCTTGAGTTTTAACTGCGTTTACAAGGTTGTGCTTTGATTCTGGCATATTCTATGTATTTGAATTGTTGCAACATCTTTGTTTAACTATTATGCCATAATGAATGTTATCTTCTGTTAACATGTATCACTTATTTCAACACTTTTTCTCGTTACTGTGTCATGCTCACTGTGTGGTTTCTTCCTCTATCATCGTGTTATACTATTTTAATGTTGTCGAGTCTTAGTAATGTTTGAAAATACTTGGCACAAAAAAAGTTTTATATATTTTTATCTATTAAAAATAATACGGCGTGAATAGGTGTCCCAACAGATATAATGCCACTTAGGTGATTATGCCAGTTAGGTAAAAGGGTGCCAGAATTAACATGGGCAAACTAAGATGATTATTCAGATGGTTACTAGTATACTGTGTTATATTATCTGTTATGATTAAAATGAAAACAGGTAAAACAAACAAGACACCCCCAAGAATTTCATTTTAGTGTTCAGTTTCAGTAGCAATTAGGCTTGAGATGTTGTACAGAGATGAAGGATTCTGCTGTACAGCATCAACAGCTGGGATTAGGCATATGATTTTGTGGGCATCATAGTAATTGAGTTCACCTGTGTGTTAACAACGGTTGCCACCATCGATCGGGCTTCCACAAGCCTGGGATCTTGGCTCTCACCTGCAGGTAGCAAGGATGCAGAAGAGGGAGTTGGGAGTTCCACGTTGTCATCAGGACCCAAGCTCATTTGGGTCACTCTTTCTTACTCTTAGGTTGTCATTTCATACCCCACCTTCACCCCTCCAGTCATGTTTCCTGGCCTCCCCCCCCCAAGAAGAAAGTGAAAGGACACAAAGTTAAAAAACAAGACCAATCTTTGTTTTGAATTAGAGGTCTTTCTGGAAAGAACCCACCTAGTGACTTCATTTTGTGTGTCCTTGTCCACAGCTGTATCCTGGGACTAGCTAGTCTCAATTGCCATGACTCCCTGTAATGAGTAAGAGTAGGCAGTCAGAGCTCTCTGTCACCCCAGTTGAACAGTTGTGTTGAAAAACTCAACATACACACACCCCTTTTTCTCTTAAGTCACATTTCTACTACAGCTAAAGTTGTGTGGAAGGACCATAAAGTTAGTCTCCAGTTACTGGAGTAGGAAGGAGCTATAAGATCACGTTGACATGTCCTGTCACTTTAGGCTTAGAGGTTATGAGTGACTTGTGTGAGGCCACATATGTAATTTCTGGCCTTGGGTTACAGGTTCTCAACTGCCACACTAGTGATCTGTTCTCTCCCTCTGAACTCTAATTGCACATGTGTTACTGGCTGCATGCATAGGTCTGTGTTTTAGTTATACCACTAGAGAGGAAGACACTATGATTCCTTGAGTGATGACAATAAAAATGACTGCAGGAAAGTTCATGTTTCCTTTTCTTTTTAAGATGTATTTATTTTTATTTAAAAGGCAGATTCCCACAGAGAAGAAAAGATAGAGATCTTTCCATCTGCTGGTTCACTGCTCAAATGGCTGCAGTGGCTGGAGCTGAGCCAGTCTGAAGCCAGGAGTCAGGAGCTTCCAGGTCTCCCACAAGAGTGCAGGGCCCGGACGATCTGAATTGGCCTCCACTGTGTTTTCAGTCCCCAAGCAGGCAACTGGATCAGAAGTGGAATAGCCAGGACACGACTGCTGCTCACATGGGATATAGGCACTGCAGGCAAAGGATTAGTAGCTTGCTATGCTACTGTGCTGGCCCGTTTCATGTTCCCTACTTGAAGATTTTCGAAAGAGATTTACTTATTTGAAAGGTAGAATTAGAGCGAGAAAGGGAGAGAGAAATCTCTTCCATCCACTGGTCCACTCCTGAATTGGCTACAGTGGCTGTGGCTGGGTCGGGCAAAGCAGGAGCTTCTTCCTGGTCTCACATGGGGCCCAAGCACTTGGGATATCTTACACTACTTTCCCAGGCACATTAGCAGGGAGCTAGATCAGAAGTGGAGCAGCACTTGTGGGATACTGGCAGTTGTAGGAGGTAGCTTAGCTTGCTATTCCACAGTGCCTATTGCTTATTTGAGGATCTTACATGTTTGGTTTATTAATGTTTATGATATTGGTGGTGGGTTTTTTTCCCCATTATTTACTTGAAACCAACTCTTTGCTAGACAACAAACTATGTTGTAATGCTTCAAGGGCAGGACCATGTCTTGTTAATTTGTGTATTTCGACACAGTTTCTCATTGTCAAAGAACAGTGAAATCATAGTGCTCACCCTCAAGTCAAGTCTAGGAGACAGATAAGAAAATCACTGAAACCAAAACTGCACAGGCAGATTCCTCAAGAGACTATAACTGCATGGGCGAGGGAACCTAAAGAAACCTTGGGGGTAGCAAGGAGTCTGGAAGGGCTGCACTAAGGGCTAGCTCCAGGTTTCATCTGGTTGGGCTGCACCTCAACTCAAGCCAGAGAATGAGGGGTGTGAGAATCAGTGAGAATAGGGGAATGTAGAATGCTACATCGTGAAGACCACGGTAATTTGTTAAATGACTAGAACTTTTCTATCCCCACTGATGAATGAAGAGCCATGGAGGCAGAGTGAGAAGTAAGGCTCAGATGTGCAGTTTGGCATAGCCACCTGGCATCATGGCTACCTTGGTAACTCAGTGCCGAGGCTGCCTTCAGTGCAACACCTGCCACTTCAGCTGACCGGGGCTGAGCCACATGCAAAGATCACTGAGCCTCTCACCCTCATTCCCTCCAGGATTTTCTCCTGGCAGAAGTGTTAACCTTTCTGCTCACAAGCTGATGCCTTGCCCTTTTCCAGTGCGTTGGGTTGTTCTCATTCTCATGCAGTCACAGACTCAAAACAAGTGATGTTTATGTGCATGTGTATGTATGCACGTATTTGCGAAACAGAAAAAGAGCAAGAGACGCATGGAAAGAATGCTCCCATGTGCTGATTCGTTACCTAAATGCCCACAATGACTGAATTGTAGTTGCAGGGCGGGGGAACCAAAGACAGGAGCTGGGAACCCAATCCAGGTCTCCCACATGGGAGGGCAGGAACGCAGCCATTTGAACTACCTCCCAGGATCTGCTTTAGCAGGAAGCTGGAACCAAGAGCCTGAGCTAGGCATTGGCAGCACTCTGATGTTGAACTCACGTTTCCTGGCTGGCAGCCTAACCACGAGACCAAAAACCTGCTTTACAAGTAGTTCTTTTTGACACCTGATGAATCGCGAAAAACGATTCGTCATTTTTGGTTGTTCCTTATCCTTGGGTTTATGTGCATCTCAGAGAGTTGAATATACTGTTTTGATCTTTTACCTCTAATTGTGGCATGAAAGCATTTCAGATGGTCAGGAGGTGGGAAGCCTGCTCCTAAGAGTGGTTTCCTCATGGAGTTTGGCCTACCTCTCCCACAGGTTTCCTGCCATTCTGTTCTTTCTCTATTAGAGATTTCCTTCCCCATTTCCTAAATTTAGTCCCTCATTTTCTTCATAGATTTCAGGTTTCCTTGTGTTCTGATGTCCAACAGAAGTTTGACTTTCCTTCTCTGATAGTCACCCTAGAATGGAGCCAAGCGTCCTTGGTTGTCTCTGCCCCTACCAGTGAAGTTTTTGAAGACAAAGAGTGACACTGGATGTGCATCCTCTTGGTTAATACAAGTGGCACACTTCACACCCTTTAATGCTAAGTGACTGAACCTGTCTCTGACCTTGGAAGTAAAATGTACCTTGAAAAAGATGCCCTTTTATTGCTTTTTTTCTTTGCTTTTTTTTAATGTGCAGGTGTTACGATAACAATGAAGGATACCAACAAAAGGTCGTCAACTGTTTTTACTTTTTTCTCTGCTGCTTTTCTCTTCCTTGCCCATATGTAATGATATTAACTAATACAGTTTTTTTTTTAATTTATTTACTTCTCTTTGAAAGGCAGAGTGAGAGACCGGTTTGGGGAGCGTTGCCATCTACTGTTTTACTCCTCAACTGCTTGGGAGCTGGGAATTCTGTCTGGATCTCCCACGTATATGGCAGGGACCCCACTACTTCTGGCTCCCAGGGTGTGCACCAACAGGATAGCACGATTTGGGAATGGATCTGGGACTCCAACCCAGGAACTCCAGTATGGGATGAGACCATCCCGGGTGGCATCTCAACCACTGTGCTAAATGCCCAACCTTAAATATATTTGAAGTATATTTCTTTTTTTTTAATTTTATGCCAAGTGATCACAGTAGGAAGAAATAAGAGTAACTGAGATGCAAATATCTTGGGTAATAATGGCTTCTTATTTTGATTATCTCTCTTTAGGAAAGACACCGCTGATCCTTTAACATGGAGGATTGTCTTCATACCTCATCTGAGAATCTGTCCAAATTGGTCAGCTGGGCCCACAGCCATGGGACCATTTGCAGCCTCATTCCAAACCTGAAACACCTGCTTTCTGAAGGTTCCCATGGGAACCTGACGGCAATGTGGGGCTGTAGTGCTGGCCATGCTTACCACTGGCCCCTAACAGCTACTTGCAGAGCTGGGTCCCAAGAGAGAGTGTGTTTCCAGGATAATAGAAGTTTTAACTCTGATAGTCCCAGTATAATCGGGGTGCCTTCTGAGACACAGACTAGCCCTGTGGAAAGGTACCCTGGGAGACCAGTGAAAGCAAAGCTAGATTGTAACCGAACCAGAGACTCCTGTGACTTCTCTTACTGCAGTGAGCCTTCTGAACTGGATGAGGCCGTTGAAGAATATGAGGATGAAAACACCCTCTTTGACATGGTTTGTGAGTCTTCTGTTACTGATGAGGACAGTGACTTTGAACCCCAAACCCAAAGGCCTCAAAGCATTACACGCAAAAGGCCTGGAGTGGTACCGTCTTCCCTCCATTCAAGCTCCCAAGCACAGATGATGGATGAATGCAGCAATGATGTCATCATCAAGAAAATCAAACAAGAAATTCCAGAAGACTATTACATTGTGGCAAATGCAGAGCTGACTGGAGGAGTAGATGGACCAGCTCTGTCATTGACACAGATGGCAAAACCCAAGACTCAGGCTCATGCTGGTCCGTCCTGTGTTGGGACTGCTAAGCTGATTCCTCATGTCACGTCTGCCATCAGCACAGAGCTGGACCCACATGGTATGTCTGCATCCCCCTCTGTGATCTCCAGACCAATCGTCCAGAAGACTGCGAGGGTATCTCTGGCTTCACCAAACAGAGGACCCCCTGGTGCACATGGCACCAGTCAGCAGGTAGCCATGCAGATGCCTGTGAGCACATCCCATCCAAACAAGCAGATCAGCATCCCTTTATCTGCCCTGCAACTTCCTGGACAAGATGAACAAGTTGCTTCGGAAGAGTTCCTGCCCCACCTGCCCAGCCAGGTCTCTTCCTGTGAGGTGGCCCTTTCTCCTTCAGTCAACACAGAGCCAGAAGTGAGCTCCAGTCAACAGCAGTCCCAGGTCGCACCAACCATAACCACTGAGGCCACAGCACAGTGCATACCAGGTATGGTACGTGAGGTGACACCAAGTCCCTCATCTGCATACATCAGAGAATTCTGCGCCGTCAGCATTTCTAACACTATTGTCTCCATTTGCTAGAATTCAGTCCTTTATTTTTCTCAGAAAGATAAAAATGATGAAGTAGATCATATCTAGGCAATATGATGAAGGGAATTCATTGGATATGGTGAGGTAGTCATCCAGCTGTTAGGTCTTAGGGCCAAGAGGACAACTACAGGATTGTGCTGTTGATGCTGTACAGCTAGATATAAATTTGCTATCTGATCCTAAGCCACATATGTTGATAGTGAAGTTACTCTTCAAAGCTTTTTAAATGCTTTTTTCTGTCAAATTGAAGATATTTATTTGCTGTTTAAGGCAAAAATTGTGTTGACTGAGGCAATGGATGATAATAAACCTAATGCTTTTCTATTACTATTTATTTTGTCCGAAACAATTTGCGTCACTGGCCGTTAAGGTTGGTATGTGGCTTAAAACAAATTTTTAGAAAGGAAACAAATATTCCTAAAAATTGTGTTGGACTTTTTTGGTCAAAACTGAAGAGTCAGATAACTTGCTCCTTTGTCAGGTGAGCCTAACCGGATGGATTGAGAGGGGAGTGAGCTGATTGCACAAGGCCTCTCCCTATGATGTTTGCATTCTGACATTGAGTATTTAGTTAACCTGGGCTGTTGTATAAAAGGATTTGAGTCTCATGTCTCTGGGTTCATGATTCAGATCCGCCAGGCCAGAACTGGATAGTTGGAAGTGAATGGATACCAATGAAATACTGAAATCTACTGTCAGCACATTTTAATTTCTCTTCATTCCTTCTCAAAAATAAGTATTTTAGAAAAAGCTTCCTAGAAGCCTGGAGCACATGTGTCCTTACTTTGAAAAATCCTAGAAATAGATTGCTTTACCAAAAGATTTTCTAATTTTAGTGTCAACTAAAATCTAGATTCCCCAGAAGTAATCTTTCATTTATGACTTTGTAACATATTTGTATTATTAATAAAGTATATACTGAGAAGTATTCCTATCTTGAATAGAAAATGTGCGTTCAGTTTGTTCATTTTTAGAGAGTGAATTCTTATATCATAATATTTACTATTTTACAGTGTATGATTCAGTGGTTTTATGTATATTTAAAATTGTGCAGTTGTCACTGTTACCTGGTTTCAGAACATTTTGATCACTCCAGAAAGGAACCCATACTCATTAACAGTCATTCTTCCCCTGCCTGCAGTCCTGGCAACCACTAATTTACTCTCTGCCTCCACGGATTTGCCTATTCTCTATGTTTCACGCTAATTGAGTCATAACATGTGCCCCTTTGTTACTGTCTTCTTGTAGCTAGCATCATGTTTTCACGATTAGTGCACTTTTTCCCCTTTTATTGCCAAATATTTTACTGTATGAATATTCTGTATATTATTCTTGCTTTCACCAATTGATAGACATTTGGATTGTTTCCATGTTCTAGCTATTAAGAATAATTCTGATATGAACATTTGTGTAAGTATTTTTGTGTAGGCATGGATTTTCTTCTTGCTTAGGCAGCTACCTAGAAATGGAATTACTAGTATGTATTTTTTTTAAATAGGTGACTCTGTGTGTTGAAAGTTTGTGTGGATCTGCCAAACTATTTTGCAAAGCAGCTGCGCTGTCTTAGAATCTCAGAGGCAGTGTCTGAAGCCTTCTCTCTCCACATTACCTCCAGCACTTGTCGTTTTCCAAGTTGACAGGCAGGATAGCTGTTCTATTAGTTGTGCGAGGCACGGTCATTGTGACCCTGATTTGCATTACCCTAATGACTGGTGATACTGAGCTTTGTGTCATGTGCTTATTGGCCATTTGTATCTCTTTTGAGAAATACACATTCAAATCCTTTGCTCATTTTTTAGAAAAACGACTGCTTTTTTATTGGTGAGTTTTAATAGTTCTTTATGCATTCGACGTGTAAGTCCCTTATCAAATATGTGATCTGCAAATATTTTCTTTGATTTCACAGGTTGTCTTTTTCTTTCTGTGAAAAATAAACACATTTGTTTTTCTGTTTTGCTTCTACCACTGAATAGCACTGTGGTCCCTGGCTGATCTTCACATTAGTAGGCAGACTGCTGTCTTTATTAGGCTGGGAAAGTACCGTTTTATTTGACTAGTTGTGAGTCTGGCTTATTTGTTTCTCTTCCAACTCCTCTTTTTCCGTGTAAATTAGCAGACCTAACCTGGTGATGTTTTCTGTATTTTTATTTAATTTACATTTGAGGATGGAGTTCAGAAATGTACTTTGCAGAGTGATACAGTATATCCAAACAGTGTAATAAGACCATTTGTATACACGCTTCTGCTACTTACCCTGTAACACAGGATGTAGGATTTCCCAAAATCTGCCCAGTACAAAACTCAAAGAGGTGCTGAGGCTCCTTACTAGACCACATGTGAATATCTTGCTATGTAATTATTTTGGAAAAGAAACTGAGGCTTTTTGAAGAGGAAATAATCCATTTATTATTGTGTATGTTGTATTCTTTTAGGTTTTTTTTTTTCCCTCATTAACATTGTACATTTTAACAACTGTAAAAAGCAGGTATTTCCAAGAATAGCACATAACATATACAGTCACAAACTTGGGCTTTACACTTACATGGAAGATTGATTTGGCTTGGACTTGAGCTGTCAAAGAGAGCAGTGTGAAGAACTGGGAATGGGAATTTCCCAAAGAATGATCCAAATGTTTTCATCCATTGATCTCTGGAAGGATATTGATATTATGTTACTCTGTTGTTAGCGTCAGAGAAAGACTATTTAACCTGGAATCTGTTTTCTGAATATTAATTTTTTATATTTGTACATTTATTTATAACAAACCAGTCTTCATCCCAAACAAAAAGTTAAATAATGAAAAACTGTCCTGTGCACCCATATATGACTTGTGTACAGACGGCCCTTACCCAGTCACTTAGGAAAGCACATGAGATGGAGCAGAAGGTAGGTTCAGAATGAGCGAGCTGAAGACTAGAGGAGGCTCTTAGAAACAGACACAGCGGAAGCTTGGATTGGTATCAGATCATTGAAGAAATACTGCCTGTCTTCAAATACTATTTTTAAAATGAATAATTTGACAAGTGACTGTTGAGTCTGCCAGAAACAAAGAGAATTTTTTTCCTTTTGTTTAGTATTCCTGAAACCATTTAAATTCCCCCAGTGGAATATCATCTTTATTTCTGTTCAGAATTGAACTGATAAAGTTATAAAATGTTAATCAAGGTGTGGATATGATCATTAATTTTCATGTCAACCCTACCATTCTTCTCAATCCAAACTTAGCAAGCAAGGAGTAAAGAGGACTTATGTTATTAGAAGAATTATTGACTGTCTGCCAGCAGCTTAGATTCCATTAATTTTTTAAGTTTTTGTGTTAAATATGAGGCATTTGTCATAACGAAATTAAGTCTATTGCATCATGAGTTGGATTTTTATAAGTATATGTAAATAACTATACTCATATACCAAATACATGTGGGTGTGTGTATATATATAGAGAAGCTTCATTTATGATTTTTCACATGAATCTTTTTTATTAATCAGCTCTATCCCCAGAAATTTTATGGTAACAAGCAATCAATTTTTGCTTATTGGGTTTAGAATATTTATACCTCTTTTGATAATACCTATCTTTATCTTTTAGTATATCCAAATATGTTTTTATATGTAACTCAGCATGTATCAAGTGTATTGGGGAATACATTTCCCAGTTTACCACTATTTTTTAATAATGCTGGTGACATTTTTGAGCTGTGTATTTTGTTTTTCTGAAAGCTGTTCTTTCAGCATCTATCTGTTTGTCCTCTTTCCTGTACTTGCATTTTGCTTATTAGGAAGCAAATAATTTATTATTATTATTATTATTATCTTATAATTGATTTTTTTTTTTAGTTCTTTTCCAGCTCTTAACTTTACAGTTAGAGTCTGTGTTTGGGGTGGAGTCTCACTTCAGTTACCAAATAATTCCTTTTGTTACTGAATTGATTCAAATACCGCATCTTTCCTCACGATTTCATCTATTTCCAGTTTTCAGTGGTTGTTATTGATTATGTTATATTTTCTCTTCTAATTCTTAATGTTTGATTATATTTTATACAAAATACATTCAGAGAAAAAGTGGTGTAGTCTCAATAATTTAACATGCTTTTTTAAAAATTACTCAAAATTGAGTTCATTGAGCTTTTAAAAATTACATACTAACATCCAGTTCCTTGATCTGTATTGACGCATAAATAATAGTTACTCTTGTCAGAATCTGAATTGAAATAAGTTAAAAGAGAGAATGAATTGCCTTAGTTCAAAGCAGATCTTGAAGCAAGTTTTCATCCTGGCTTCTGACAGTGCGTTGTTTATTGTTCAGCATTTGTCACGTCAGCTCCCTCTCTGTAAGAGCCTTACCTGCTTGACTGGACTTGAGATGATTGTGCTGCCAATTTTCATGTTTAATAGAAGAAGGAACCTGTAGGACAGCCGTTCCACGAACCCTGAACCCCTCGGACGGGCATTGGACTGCTGCCCTTGAACCCTATTGACATCAACCCTCTACAAGCCACGTAGCTCAGTGAGGTGGGGTGCAGATATTTTCCAAGAATATTCTAAACACTATTCTTGTGAGGGGCTGCAAATCAAGTTGCCTGTAAACTACTTATATATATATATATTTTCAGTTTTCTTCTGAGCATTTAGTTTTCTTATGTAGGCAAATAGAATTTTATCAGAGATAAAATATACTGGAATAGTTTTCTAATATCAGGAATAGAAATTTGTATAAATGTATGTGCTTATTTACATTCTTGTATATGTATATCTGTGTGTACACACATATTTCACATATTTCCGAATTGCACAAGACGAATGCTCCTTTTACAAGAAGAAACCAGATGGGGCAAGTGCTGCTGTAAAGTAGACTAAGCTTCTTACTGTCGTGCCAGCATTCCATATGGGTGCCTGTTCATATCCTGGCTGTTCCCTTTCTGATCCAACTCCTTGTGTATGGTCTGTGAAATCAGTAGAGGATGGCTCAAGTCCTTGGGACCCTGCATCCATGTGGGAGACCCAGAGGTACTCATGACTCCTGGATAAGGACCAGTCCACCTCTGCATAATTGTGGCCATTTGAGGAGTATATGGAAGGGGTGTGTGTGTGTCTGTGTCTGTGTGTCTTTCTATCTCCCCTCCTCTCTGTAACTCTGCTTTTGAATAAAAATAAAACAGGGCTGGTGTTGTGACTCAACAAGCTAATCTTCTGCCTGCTACTGCCGGCATCCCATATAGGCACTGGTTCATGTCCCGGCTGCTCCACTTCCCATCCAGCTCCCTGTTTATGTCCTGGGAAAACAGTGGAGGATAGTCCCAAGTCATTGGGACCCTGCATTCATGCAGGAAACCCAAAGGAAGCTCCTGGCTTCTGATTGCTTCAACTCAGACTGTTGCGGCAAGTTGGCGTTGGAAAAACAGCAGATGGAAGGTCTCTCTCTGGCCCTCCTTTTCTCTTTAAATCTGCTTTTAAAATAAAAATAAATCTTTCAGCAAAAACAAAAAGAAGAGGAAGAATAATCTAGACTATAGTTTGTTTTTCCAGCCAGACCTTTTTTTTTATACTGCATCACATTTTTATTTTATTTTATTATTATTATTTTTTAATAATCTTACTTAGTTGATTAGGGAACATAGTGTCAAGGGCTATAGGGTGAAAGTGGGTAATACCATTGTTTCCATATCAATATCATTTTACCCTGCATCTGGGGTCAGGGGAAAAAACAAAGGGAAAAGCCCCACCCAATCTCCCACCCACCCCAGATCCCCAACGGGAGGTGCGCTCTGAGGGTCCTGCTCATACAGTTTTGATAGTTCATCAGTTCTGGATTGCTGCCAATCTCTCAGTTCCAATCGCAATGAACCCTATTCAGAATCCACTGGCTGACAGTCTCTTCATGGTTGGGGTTCTAAGATCAGCAGTTCAGTTGGAGGGATCTCCAAAGAAACTTCATCTGAGATGATCCAAGGCCTGATTCTTGTGCGAGTTTGCTAGTACAGAGTCCGACACCGTCCGTCACACCAATCAGTTTATCCTCATGCTGATCGTTGGGATTGCTGGGTTCGTTCTGTTTCCAGTCCTGTCTTCCTCGTGAACCAACGGGTGTTGTAGTCCAGTTCGATCCTGCCCACTTCATACTCGGTCCTCACGCAAACCAGTTGGAGCTGCAGTCTGGTTGGGGCGACTCCCCATAACCCCTATCAGTTCTGCCCCCTACCCTGGTTCCCATACTTGCCAGTATGTACTGTAGGCTTGTCAAGTCTGTCCCACATCCTGTTTAGCTCTCGCATGTGTCGATGGGTATTGAAGCCCAGCTCAACCCAACCAACCTACTCTCCAGCCCACACACCTACTGGCTGGTGCCCTTCTGTACAGCCACCCCTGCCCCTGTCCTGGTGTTCGTGCTGTCCAATGAGTGGTAGCCCCAAAGGAGGTGCCCACTATTTCCCTTCTAGGCCACACTCACTCCCCGATTATGCACTCTCCAGGTAGTTCTGGCATTTGACTTGACAGAATTAGCTCCAAGTGCCAGCCTCTGCCAGCTAGTACTGCGGCTAGCTCAACCAACCCTCACCCACTCTAGTTTTTGCTTGCACCAGTCGGCACAGTCAGTCCACCATAGTCCTTCCCTTATCTAGCCCACATGAGGCCCACAGGTGTTACAGCCCTGCCTATTCTGATCTACCCCCATCCCGACTCACACTTTCCAATGGAAGTAGTTGTCCAGCAGGGGAGCCTACGTTCCCCTGTCAGCTTTGCCTCCTCCCCCTGATTATCACATGGGCTGTTTGGGCGCTGCAACCACATCCGGTACGGCTCATCTCACCTTGGCATTCCTTATTGTGTACTAGTATGTGTTGCAATCGAACCTGGCTCGACCCACTCTCTGTTCTGGCGCTCTGACTCACCAGTGGGTGATGTGAACAGGTTCAGCCTGGTCTTCCCCCAATCCATGCCATGTGTGCACCAGTGGGATAGTTTCCATAGCCTGTTCTGGGCTGTTTCCTATTGTGCTTCTTGTGCTTACCTGCAGGGACTGTGTCCTGCCAGAGGAGTTGCCCAGGCTCCTCCATCAGAAACTCTCCCAGTGCCAGGTTTTGCGCATACCAGTGGGTCCATGAGCCAGCCCTGTTCAGTTCACCTCCTGTCCTAGCAGGAACAGTGGTGTTTCCTGACTGTTCTTCAACCCAATCTGGTTCTTATTGTTGGATGTTTCAACCCAGCCATCAGCCAGACCTTTTGTCATAGCTTCCTGCTAAAAGACTTAAGACAAACATTTTGAAAGACCAGGGAGACAAAGAAAAAATTTTATTCTTTGTTTGCTTGTTTCTTTGGTCATCATTTGCTGCTTATCACTAAGAGGTGTTCTGAGGATTATTTGGCTTGCAGTTCTGAGCAGTAAGATAGCAGAGCCTGGTGGCCAGCACTGCAGCTGGTTTGTAGCCTA
The DNA here is from genome assembly GCF_030435755.1 of Ochotona princeps. Classification (NCBI taxonomy): domain Eukaryota; kingdom Metazoa; phylum Chordata; class Mammalia; order Lagomorpha; family Ochotonidae; genus Ochotona; species Ochotona princeps. The sequence goes on along the minus strand of NC_080845.1, from coordinate 17,776,185 downwards.
GTAGCTATAACCTCTGTTGAGCTCCCTGCTTATGAACCTGGGAAAGCGACAGTTAGGTGACCTGTGTGCTTGAGTCCCTGCACCCACATGGGAGACCCAGATGAATCTCCTGGCTTTGGTCGGCCCAGCTCTAGCCAATTTTTCCGCTTGAGGAGTGAACTAGTGGAGGTGGTATTTCTCATTCTGTGGTTGCTTAACTCTATCTTTCAAATAAAATAAATCTTAAAAAAAAAAAAAAAAAGAGCCTGGCATGTAAGGATTAACAACAGATGCATCTGGACCTGATGTGGTGGCACAGCACGCTAATTCTCTGCCCTGTGGTGCCAGCGTTGCACATAGGTGTCAGTTTATGCCCCAGCTGCTCCACTTCCGATCCGGCTCCCTCTCTGCTAATGGCCTGGGAAAACAGCAGAGGATGGCCCAGATCTGTGGGCCCCTGTACCCACATGGGAGACCAAGAAGAAGCTCCAGGCTCCCAGCTTTGGGTCAGCTCAGTTCTGGTTGTCATTTCAGGCATGCGGGGCATCAACCAGTGGATGGAAGACCTCCTTTTCTCTGTCTCCTTCTAAAATCTGCCTTTTAAATAAAAATAAGTCTTAAAGAAGCAAAAAAAAAAAATGCATCTGAGGTGATTCTTGGCCCTGCCTGCTGCTTGGCTTCCTGACCTTAGCTGTGTCATTCCACTGTTCTGAGACTGTTTCTTTTTCATAAAATAATGATGATGTCCATTGCAGTTATTGTGAGAACCAAATGCAGAAATACACATAAAGCACTGAAGAGACTACCTAGCATGGGATACACATGAAATAAATGAGTAATTTTAATTGCACCTTCACCAGTATTTTTATTTTCATTATCATCGTTATCAATACTACTATTTCTCAGTGCTCTTTATTTAAACATGTTAGTTTGTTTTTCATGTTATTTGAAAGGGAGAGACACAGAAATCTTCCATCCACTGTTCACTCCCCAAATGCCCGTAGTATGGGGCTGACTTAGGCTGAAGCCGGAAGCCCAGAACCCAATCCGAGTCTGCCACCGGGGTCTCAGGGCCTAAGCACTTGAGCTCTCACCTGCTGTCTGTCAGGATGCATATTAGCAAGAAGCTGAAGCTGAAGACGGAGCTTGTAGTCCTGCAGGTGTCTCTTACAGTGTCTTATCTGCAATACTAAATGCCTACCTCTTAATGAAGCAGATTGTGAGTTTTTCTCTGTTTTAGTTCTCCACCTGCTAAAATGCAGTCCATGGACCAGCATCACCTGGAAGCTCATTTATGGTGTTTAGTGTCCAGACCCACACAATCTAAACCTGAAAGATCTCCAGGAGACTTCACGCACGTTGTAGCTCGAGAAGCAGCCATTAAGGTGTCGAGGATCCACGTTACGGGCCACGTTTTTGTTGCATTCAGCCACACAATGGTTTTGAACCCTCTTCCCGTTTCAGAAAATCTCTCCTTATGCATCTGTGTTTCCTCTTAGGAGAGGCCAGAAACTTGCTTTTCCAGTCACAGTGTTCTTAGCTAAGGATTTGCTGGTGTCTATACCATACCCAGGGAAGTGCAAGTTAAAACAATGAAGTGCTATTTTGCCCCTATCAGAAAGGCAAAAATTATTAATTGTTACTATACTAAGTTAAAAATCTCAGTGACTGTCAATAGAGAAAAGAAAAAATAAGTTGTATTTTTCAGTGGAGTTAACGAGTCAGCCATGTCTATATGTATTGATAACGTGTAAATATGTGAAAGTTGTCTAATATTACTTTATACTACAATATTATTAAAGTATCATAGCTAAAAACATGACTAGTCCTGTGTTTTGTATGTTAAACATATGCATTTCAGGAAGTTGGACATGACAGGAATACACAGGAAACAAAGTGTATTTGGAACATTTCCCTTAAAAATTTTGTGGCAAATATGACAGAATGTTGACACTTCATAAATCTGAGCTGTGAGAACATGGGTTTATATTAAGAAGAGACTGTTACCAGCAAAGCTCGACGGGTTCTTTGCTCACTTAGCATAGAAATGAAAATCTGGGAATCGGTTGCAGAGAGAGAACTATTTTTTTTTTTTTTTTTTTTTTTTTGCGAAATGAACAAGTGACCATGGAGAGATGAGGAAAAGGGAAAGGACCTCCTGGGGCAGATCCAGGAGATTGTGTCTCCCAAAAAGAAAGAGTCACCGAGGTTTACGGAAGTGTCTTGGGATTCTATAGGTTCCCTGACTGCTCTCTGGGTGAGAATCTGCAAAAGATGATGATCTCTAAGCAGTTAGTAAGTGATGGTAATTCCCGTGTTGCCCACTTGGAGGCGTTATTGTGTGATTGGCAAACAGTATATGTGCCACACATGAAGCCGTGGGATGGTGGCCTAGGGTGAATGGCCTCACAAGTCTTGCCTTGAGACCTGACACAAGATTTTAGCAGGCTTGGACAGTCTCAGAGTGTAAATTGAGTGCCTCAAGTGGAACTCCAGACATGTCCCTCCTTTTCTAAATGACTTTGGCAAGTAGCTTAGTTTTCTCATGCATAACATGGAAGTGCTAATGTACCTTCTGTATAGGATAGATTATACAGGTGATAATATAAACATCCATGTGAAGCCTAATTAATGACTGTAAGCACATTGTTCTGTTTTTCTGTATGGTTTAAAGGTTATTTTTAAATATAGATCATGCAGCATAAATAAAGCTGTGGAGTATTCATGAGTCTTCTAATGATACTGTTGTTATTGAAAGTGGAGCATCTTTTTTCAGAAGACCCAGAGTTTGATAGAAAGATTGTATCAGGAGTAAAGAGCCATGTCTTGTCTTTTTTGTTGTTGTTGTTTTTGTTTGTTTAACCAGTCTTCTGAACAAGTCACACATGTTTCCACTTATCACACTTGTTTTTCAGGATCAACTATATGATTATAAAGATGAATGCTCATTTCCCCGGCCCCTAGACAACATTGTTTAAAGAACGAGGCAGCTAAACCAACATTTTCAAGCATACGAAAGATGCATTAAGTGTGGTGGCGCTGTTGCCTCAGCCCTGGGGAACACAGGGAAGGCCATGTCAGGCAGACAGAACTGCATGCACGAATGTGTCAGGAAGTGAGGAGTTGAGTGTAGCTTGAGGGTAGGTTTCAAAGGAAGCAGGAGAGTTTGCTGAAAGGACAGGCTGGAGCCTTTTGTGAAAGGCTGTGCCTGTGATGTCTCTGCTATCTTACATGGGGAGCAGAGACACAGCTCATTAGTCTAGCAGATCCCACTGATAGCTTTGGAAGTACAAGCTGGGATGTGAGCTGTTTAGTATGAGTTGCTGTCAATCCTAGAGAGGTGGCAGTAACTGCTCACAGATGGCAGCAAGGAGAGCGCCGGAGAAAAGGAAACAGATGTTGATGTTTCACGAGTTCAAGTATAGAACTTGATGACCTCGTAGTGTTAGGCCTTTTGAAGTCTCTCTTGCCACCTGCATGTTCCCTGTCCAAAATCACGTTCTTGTTTTAGGTGACACCGGAAGATCTTCAGGGCACAGAAATCCACCGCAGAATTCCAGTTCTTTATGTATAGAATAAAGCAGCATTGGAAATTTTGAAGATTCTAATAAATCTGTTAAAAAAAAAGGGGGGCAGGAGGGGAGTAAAGGGGGTAGCGTCATGGTGTAGTACACTGAGCCCCCACCTGCAGCACTGGCATCCCATGTAGGTATCATTTGTGTCCTGGCTGCTGTGTTTTCGATCCAGCTTTCTACTTGCAGCCCGGGAAGGTAGCAGAGGATGATTCAAGTCTTTGGGAACCTGCACCCATGTGGGAGACGTGGAAGAAGTTCCTGGTTCCTGGCTTTGGATCAGCCCAGCTCCAGCCATTGTGGCCATCTGGGAAGTGAACCAGAGGATGAAAGATTGTCCCTCTCTCTCTTTTCTCTTCTCTCCTTTAACTCTGCCTTTATTCCAATAAAAATATGTTAAATCTTTAAAAAGTTTTGAAGCTTGCCATGATCTTTCTTTTTTTTTTTAAAGATTTATTTTTATTACAAAGTCAGATATACAGAGAGGAGGAGAGACAGACAGGAAGATCTTCCGTCCGGTGATTCACTCCCCAAGTGAGCCGCAAGGGGCCGGTGCTGCGCCAATCCGAAGCCGGGAACCTGGAACCTCTTCCGGGTCTCCCAAGAGGGTGCAGTGTCCCAAAGCTTTGGGCCGTCCTCGACTGCTTTCCCAGGCCCCAAACAGGGAGCTGGATGGGAAGTGGAGCTGCCGGGATTAGAACCGGCGCCCATATGGGGTCCCGGGGCTTTCAAGGCGAGGACTTTAGCCGCTAGGCCACGCCGCCGGGCCATTGCCATGATCTTTCACTCATCCAGTCATTCAATAAATCACTGTCAGAAGCCTGCAAAGTGCAAAGGTCAGATTGGGTGCCAAGCAGGCACAATAAGGAAGTAACCACGTGGTTCCTATTCTTTTTGTTTGTTTGTTTTTCTTTTTTTTTAGTATTTTTTATTGTATTTTTGTTGACAATCTTTACATAGTTAATTACGATAAAAAAAAAAAGGTTCAGCAGGTTTAGGGAAGTGGGTAATACTATTATGTCCATATTGTTTCCATCATGTATCTGAGGTAAAGGGGGATATTGACGGAGAAGCCCCACCCAGTTTCCCACCCACCCCAAGTCCCGGATGTGGGGCATGCTCTGAGATCCTTGCTCAAATGGTTTTAATAATTCTCCAGTTATGAATCGCTGCCAGTTTCACTCGATGAGGTTGTCCACTGATTGACACAGTCCATCATAGAGTCTTCATTTGCCCAGTATTTCGCTGTCAACAAATAGCTGAGGTGGTTGATTGACTTGCTCTGTCCTCTGTCTTTTCTTGGTTAGAGTTCTGAGTCCAGCAGTTCGATTGGGGAGATCTCCAAAGAAACTTTGAGGTATTCCCACACCAGATTCTTGTATGTTCTAGCAAGCACAGGGCCCGGCACAGTCCATCACCCCGATCAGCTGGTGGTTGCAGTTGCTGGGTTGGTTCTGTTTTCAGTCCTGCTTTCCACTGGAACCAATGGGTGTTGCAGTCCAGTCTGGTTCTGCCCAGCACACACTCGGCCCTTGCATCAACTGGTGAGAGCTGCATCCTAGTCGGGGCAACCCACAATAACCCCCATCAGGTCCACCCCCTACCCTGGTTTGCCAGTATGTATAGCAGACTAGTCCAGTCTGTCCCACTTCCTATTTGGCTCTTGTACTTGTCAGTGGGTATTAAAGCTTAGTTCCATCTAACCAGCTCAACTATCCAGCCCTCATGGATGTTGTTGAGTGCCTCTCTGTCTAGCCACCCCAACCCCCGTCTAAGTTTTCATGCCCTCCCGCGGGAGTAGTGACCCAAGAGTGGGGAACCCACTATTTCCCTCCTAGGTCTCTCTCAGTCCCGGTTTATGCACTCTTTGGGTGGTTCTGTGATTTGACTTGACAGAATTAGTCCCCAGTGCCAGCTTCTGCCAGTTGATGCTGTGGCTAAGCCCAGACATCCCTCACCCACTCTAATTTATGCTTGCACCCACAGGAATAATCCGCCTAGCCTGGCTTTTCCCTGATCTAGTCCACGTGCAGCGCACAGGTGTTGCCGCCTTGCTTAGTCTGGTCTATCCCCATCCCAGCTCAAGCTCTCCAGTGGGAGTAGCTGTCCAGCGAGGGGACCAGCCCCTTAATCCCCCCGCCGGCTCTGCCCCTCCCTTCCTGGATCTCACGTGTGCTGGTTGGGTGCTGCAGTCAAATCCAGTACAGGCAACCTCACCCTGGCATTCCATAGGGTGCACTGGTTTTGTCGCGACCAAACCCGGCTCAACCCACACTCTGTTCTGGTGTTCGGATTTACCAGTGTATGACATGAACTGATTCAGCCTGGTCTGCCCCTGACCCATGCCAAATGTATGCCAGTGGGAAACTTTCCATGGCCTATTCTGGGCTGTTTTGTATTGTGCTTCTTGCGCTTACCTGCAGGGACTGTGTCCTGCCAGAGGAGTTGCCCAGGCTCCTCCATCAGAACCTCTCCCAGTGCCAGGTTTTGCGCATACCAGGGGGTCCTTGAGCCAGCCATGTTCAGTTCACCTCCTGTCCTAGCAGGAACAGTGGCTTTTCCTGGCTTGCTTTCACCCCATTCTGCTTCTTGTTGTTGGATGTTTCAGCCCAGCCATGGCTCGTCCATACCCACGTACAGCTCACACATGGCTCAGTATGGGGTTGAGACCCAGCCTAGTCACTCCCACATCCACCCTGATTATCCAGGACACCAGATGATGTTGGGGTCTGGCCTGGCCTGGTGCATCCAATCCCAGCCCACACTAGTGCCTCGGGAGATTGCAACTGTTTCCTAGATGGAACGCAACCCCATTCCAGCACACGCGCCCCTTGGTGGGAACCTCAACCCAGTTAAGGTATCCCCTTACCTCCCCAACTGGGCCTGTTCCTAGCCGTAGATCATGTGCCTGCCAGTGGTTGCTCTGACTCAGCTTGTCTCAGTCCCTCATTTGTCCTGGCCTCTGCCTTAGACAGTGTGACTTAGTGTCCTTGACTCAAGTAGACCAGTAGGTGTAAGAGCATGGCTCGGCATGACCTGTGCTCCATGCTGGTTTCTAGTTTTGCTTGTAGGCTAAGGTTTGCTCAGTCCTGCCCAGTACATTCTGTTCCGTCACCAATTTCTTCAAAGGAGGAGTTACCGCCATTGGGAATGTTAAGGATTGACTGAGAGCCCAGAAGCACAGTGGGATCAACCTGGAGGTACCTAAGCAGCGATTCAGACAACCAATACCCCAGAGCTCCCTGCCCGGGCGGCCAGCAGGCAGAGCCTGGCACCACATGGTGCACTGGCCACCCTGGGGGAGGCTGAGGGCTCATTCACTGCCTTGCGGCAGTGTCTTTGGCGTGAGCCCCCAGCATTGGGTCCGACCCGGCAGGGGCACCCCCCACAGCCGCCACACTGTGAGGAGCGGCACTTGCCCCCAAACCCAAGGCCCTAACCCCTCCCAAACTCACCCAACTGCAAGATATTAGTAGATGGGCAGAGCTAGGAATTTTAACCCAGTTCCCAAGTTCCCTCATGGCGCACTTACCCTGAGGAAAGAGCTCTCTTGGGTACTGGGTGAGGCCGAGTACTCGTTCACTGCCTTGCGGCAGTGTCTTTGGCATGAGCCCGCAGCATTGGGTCCGACCCAGCAGAGGCACCCCCCACAGCCACCACACTGTGAGGAGCGGCACTTGCCCCCAAACCCAAGGCCCGAACCCCTCGTTCCTATTCTTATGCTACCTATGCTGTAAGAGGAGAGAGACACTCTGACTCCTACCTTCTGAGATCATCCCCAGTTCAAAACAAAACAAAACAAAACCTTCTCAAATATTCCCTGTTCTGAAATTCTGTTGAAAGTGTGACTTCATAAAACTAAGTCGAGAACATGTTTCTAGGAATGTGTTTCTAGAGAAATGACTAACAATGGCTGAGTGAAGAATTAAGCCGCTTTGCTAAACCTATAGCAAGTCTTAGCTGGAAGTTAAAAACACAGAGGCTACAGGCCTTTCACTCCACATTGATATAATTTCTTAGAAACATTTTATTTACCTGGCAATAATGAACCTACTGTTAAAATTACAATATTGGGGCCCAGCGGCATGGCCTAGTGGCTAAAGTCCTCACCTTGAACGCGCCCCAGGATCCCATATGGGCGCTGGTTCTAATCCCAGCTGCTCCACTTCCCATCCAGCTCCCTGCTTGTGGCCTGGGAAAGCAGTGGAGGACAGCCTAAAGCTTTGGGACCCTGTACCCGCATGGGAGACCCGGAAGAGGTTCCTAGTTCCTGGCTTCGGGTTGGCGCAGCACCAGCCATTGCTGCTCACTTGGGGAGTGAATCATCGGATGAAGATGTTCCTCTCTGTGTCTCCACTCTGTATATCTGACTTACTAATAAAAATAAATTTTTAAAAAATTACAATATTGCTTATTTTTGCAGGCAACCAGTGAGTTTTAAGAGTATAAAATATGATTACTAGCTTTCTGAAAGGCAAAAGTAGAAAATCATCCTCATGGCTCTCTGTTGTACAAATGCAGTATTGTATAAATTTGTGTTTTAAGGGCCTGGCGGCATGGCCTAGTGGCTAAAGTCCTTGCCTTGAACGCCCCAGGATCCCATATGGGCGCCGGTTCTAATCCCAGCTGCTCCACTTCCCATCCAGCTCCCTGCTTGTGGCCTGGGAAAGCAGTTGAGGATGGCCCAAAGCTTTGGGACCCTGCACGCCGTGTGGAAGACCTGGAGGAAGTTCCTGGTTCCAGGCTTCGGATCGGTGTGCACCGGCCTGTTGCGGCTCACTTGGGGAGTGAATCATCGGATGGAAGATCTTCCTCTCTGTCTCTCCTCCTCTCTGTATATATGGCTTTCCAATAAAAATGAATAAGTCTTTAAAAATAAATAAATAAATTTGTGTTTTAAGAGCCTTTTTTTTTTTGGTGAATGCCTGCACTTCTTTTTTTAAAGATTTATTATTTTAAAATTTATTTTTATTGGAAAGTCAGATATACAAAGAGGAGGAGAGACAGGAAGATCTTCCTTCTGTCTGTTGATTCACTCCCCCAAGTGGCCACCGGGGCTGGAGCTGCACCAATCTGAAGCCAGGAGCCAGGAGCCCTTTCCGAGTTTCTGTGCTGGTGTAGGGTCCCAAAACTCTCTGAGCCAAAATAATTACGGTTTTTTTAATTACTTAATTTATTTTAATTTATTTGAAAGAGTGGCTGGAGGGAGAAGGAAGAGCAACGTTCTGTCCACTAGTTCACTGCCTACTGTCCAGATGCCCCCACCAGCTGGGGCTGGGTCAAGTTGAAGCCAGGACTTGAGAATTCCATCCTGGTCTCCCACGTAATGGCATGGATCCAAGTCCTTAAGCCATCCTCCGCTGCCTCCCAGGGTGCACACAAGCGGGAAGCTGGATCCAAAACTGGTTTGAGCTCACGTCCTCCGACATGGGATGCCACTGTCCAGAACAACAGCCTGACTCAGTGCCACAGTGAACACCCAGGAAGTAAATTTGGTGGTATTTTTTTTTTAAGATTTATTTATTTTTATTACAAAGTCAGATATACAGAGAGGAGGAGAGACAGACAGGAAGATCTTCTGTCCGATGATTCATTCACTGTTGCGAACACCGAGCCCGGTCACTCGAACAAACGCCATGAGTCCAGAGAATGTATGCTTGCAATCTGACATTTATTCAGGCGAGCACACACCAAACAGAATGAGGGAAGCCACCGAGAGCGCCTCTTAGCTTATCTGTTGTGGAAGTCTGCTGGGTGTTGGCTCTGGTCTGGTGGGAGCCTGTTGGCTTTGGGTGGAAGCCTAAGGGGGTTTGGCTCTGGTCTAGTGGGAGCCTGCTGGCTTCAGGTGACTGGGACCAAGGCATGGGTTTATATACAATTCAGGGGGTCAAGCCATTAGTTGTTTACAGTGTTTTTGGTTGGTTATTACATGTTTACAAAGTATTTCCATTGGTTACTTTCACTTTCACAAACATGTTTACTTATTTCTAATTGGTTATAACTTACCTATTGGTAACACTCTTTGCTTTTTCTTAATTCTGCAAAACATGTTTTTTACACATTTGTCAAAACATATTTTTCTTCTTTTATCGTTTTTACCAGAACTTGTTTTTTTTTGTTTTTTTTTATTTTTTTTAATTTTTTTTTAAAGATTTATTTTATTTTTATTACAAAGTCAGATATACTGAGAGGAGGAGAGATAGAGAGGAAGTGGAGCTGCTGGGATTAGAACCAGCGGCCATATGGGATCAAGGCGAGGACTTTAGCCACTAGGCCACACTGCCGAGCCCCCAGAACTTGTTTTTTTAACATGTTTACTTGCATTACAGCTTCTTGACAGGAGTGATATGAGAGGTGACTGCACTTTGCCAGTAGTCTAGGAAGATGGAGTCACTTCTGTTCAAAAGTTCCAGTATACACACTATATCCATTATTAAGTCACAGCATAATTTACATAAAAGGTCTATTATTATAGCTATTTCTAGGTCATCAATCTCAGATAAAAGTGTAGTAATATTAAGAATACAATTAAGATTATTGATAATATTACTACCCATATTTCCCATGGATTCATTTTTATCTATACCCATTCAGGTATGTATTGATGGAGCAGTGTAGATGTAGGTGGGAGTAAATAAACACTTATAATCAGACTGTTCCCATCACTCCCCAAGTGAGCTGCAACGGCCGGTGCTGCGCCAATCCGAAGCCAGGAACCTGGAACCTCTTCTGGGTCTCCCACGCGGGTGCAGTGTCCCAAAGCCATGGGCTGTCCTCAACTGCTTTCCCAGGCCACAAGCAGGGAGCTGGATGGGAAGTGGAGCAGCTGGGATTAGAACCAGCGCCCATATGGGATCCTGGGGCGTGTTCAAGGCGAGGACTTTTAGCCGTTAGGCCATGCCGCTGGGCCCAAATTTGGGTTTTAATAACACTTTAGCATGGCCATTTTTAAATACCCTCATCTTTGAACTTCAGCCACATATGATTGAGGCTTCCGGATGTGCCTACTCCAGTGTAATGCACTGGTGAAGATAAGAATACACTTTAGTTTGCATGAATTTGAGTTTGACTAAGGTTACTGAGAAGCCAAGGACCAATTCAGAACTGAGGATGACATTGGTCTTAGTTTTCTAGAAGTGGTTTTATTTTGGGGATCTGAGAAGATGAAGTAATGGATGACTCAGGACAGCTGAGGCAGTTGCAGGTTACTGAAACAATAGCCCTTGTATCCTATGCGTTCAAATGTGTTTTCCGTGGAGAAGCAGCCGCCCACTTTCTGTCCTCTGGGGTGGAGCTGCCTGCCCACTGTGGGTCTCAGTAGAGAGGGCCAGAGTCAGCTGACCCACTTCATTTTAGGTCCAGTGATAATTTCTGTCTCAACCTAGATCTCACTTATGTAAGTGGGAGGTTTGTGTTCCCTAACGAATATATTATAACAAGAAGAAGTATTTATAGAGCAAGGCAAAAAATGAAAGATGGTGCTTCTGTGGCTACCAGGCAATTTTGCTCTTTATTTGAGGTGAGAACAGTGATCGGATTTACAGTCAACTAAATCTGATTTAATGATTGATGTACCTTGGTTGCTTTATTGAGCGTTAGGGTATACATCAGTACTGCCTTAAAATCTGTAAGATTGCTTACTTCAACAAAACCAATTGCTTTGTGCCTTTAAAAATTTTATCTTTATTAAGGTAATACATGTGTATGACAATCAATAAAAATAATTTTGCTGAGCACTAATGGTCTCTCACCTTATCTCATCACCCTTTAATCACAGTCATTCAAAGGCAACTCTATTTTCAGTTCTAACAAAATTCTGAACAAATGGCAGATACTTCTGTTGCTTGAATCATCAACTTGCGAGATTGTCCCTAGATACTTTGTTATGAGAGAGGAAGATTTAACTCCTTATTTCGGTAACTTCCAGTATCTGACTGTTAGGTTATTAAAATACACAAGTGGTGATTAAAGTATACAAGTCGCCAATAAAAGAACTAAAAATAACGAAGGAGGAATGAAATACACATCTTCCACCTAAGGAGGCAGATGTTATGTCCCTTGTTCCCATTGTTCTGTTTTTACTGCGGAGACTCTTCCTCGCTTATTTTATTCTCTTTTGTGGGTGTCTTATGGTTAAGTCCTTTTTGTGTTTTTTTTTTTTTTCAGTTTTTTATTATTGTCACTTTATGATACAGTACCGTAGGCCCTGGGATTTCTCCTGTGTCCTCCCCAAATCCACCCACACACACTGAGTTCGCCCAAATCATTACAACAGTATAGTTCCTCCTAAATAGTCATAAGCCCATCATTGTGGGCATGGACAGTGGCAGAGAGTGGAGCATTCCATGGTCAAGACACATCCAACAGTTTCACTGGGAGTCCATCCTCAGTCCAGAAGTGGAGATGCACACTGCACCATATCCTCACATCTGGACATGTCAGTCTCCACTACACATTCACTATAAATCCCCCCAAGCGAAAAGCCACAAAACAAAATCAACAGGAAAAAAAAATTTAGAATGCCATGAAGTTAAACATGCCACTAGATATGATAGTCTCCATTACACAGTTACTGTACATCCCCTTAAATGAAAAGCCTTTTTATTCTCTCTATCTTTTGCTTCAGTCTTCCTCCTTTTCCTCATTCTTCTCTAATCCTGCCAGTTGCCTGCAGTTGTCCAGTCTACTTGTTTGTTTATATTTAAGAATATGGGACAGGATGCCCACATCTTACATTGGAGTTCAAGTCCTGGCCCTAGTCTCCATTCCAGCTTCTTGCTAATATGCACCTTGGAGGGCAGCAGGTAATGTTTCAAATAGTGGGGTCCCTGCTACCCAAATTGAACCCCTTGCTTCTGGCTTTGACCTGGCCCATCTGTGGCTGCTAAGAAAATTTGACGAGTGAACCAGCAGATGACTTTCTGTCTCTCTCTCTCTCTCTCTCAAATAAGTAAATAAAAATTTAAAGACGTTGGATAGAATTTTGCTGTGGATTTCTTCTGTAATCCTGTAAATAGACGTATATCTCCCCCTTCTCCAAGCAAGACCTTTTCCTTGAATGAAAAGTAGAGCGCAATGTATTGATTGGCAGGACTTTGATTAGAGAGGGTAGATGGAAAGCTGTTGAGTGGTCAGCAAATCTCAGGCATCAGCACACTTGTTTAAGACCTTGCACCTTCCACGTGATGGCTTTCATTCCCTTAACAAGGTCTGTTCTGATAACTTCATGGGAAGAGGTCAGAGTGGAATGGTAAGGAGGTTAGGGAGGGACTTCACTGGTGCAGCTGTTACATATCTGCTGTCAGTCCTCTGCATATGGCTCTTGTTTTTGTATTTGTCTACTTACTTGAGAGGGAGTTCAGAAAGAGAAAGAGGCAGTGAGCTCCTATCACTGCTTCACTTAAAATTCCCTAAACAGCCCCAGGTACGTGGCTGAAACCAAGACCTGAAACTTAATCTGGATTTCCCATATGAAGGGCAGGCACACAGTTTCTTAAGCCGTCTCTGCTGCCTCTTGGGGTGCACATTAGCAGGAAGTTGGAGTTGAGAGCAGAGCCAGAACTTGAACCCAAAGTCTTCCAGGATGGGATGCCGGCATCTCAAGTGGTGACTTAAGAGCTGTGCCAAGCACCTTCCCCATCTCTATTTTACCCTCATTTCTCACCCATTGTGTCGCAAGGCCCAGAGCCTCCAAGGCTCCAATGGATGGTCGGCCTCGAGTTTGGACGCGCCCCTATATTGTTGGTCTGATGCCTTACTACTGCATGTGTGACACCCTGATCATTGATGTTAACTGAGAGCTTGATAAAAACACAGATTTTCAGGGTTCACTAAACACAGTTGTTTAAAATTCTTTGCTGTCAGGAGGTCCCTGAGTGATTTTATCCACTTAATAAACTTGAGAACGAGGTTCCAGGCTGCAGTTTAATCACAGTGTCTTAGTTCTTCACATGTGCCAGCAGCTTTCCATGCTCCAAGGCTGTGTTAAAGTCCCTATTGAATGATTGTTTAGGCTCTGGCCGATCTGAGGCTAGAGGTAGTAGATAACATCATGTTGATATTTTGAATTCTGGAGGATGTGCTTGATGCTCATGAAAAAGAAAATTCAGATATGTTCTTTTGAAAAATTTGTATAATGTAAAGTGTTTGTGTAATGTGATTGATTGATGTGGTGTTGCAGATCACTATTAGTTGTAATGTGCCTTGTTGTTGCCCTCACTACCCTTAGGCTTTCTGTATTGGAATTTTGAAGATGATGGGAATATGTAAGAGCTCTGCTGTGTTACTGCTGCTGGGGAAAGGAAAGGAAGGGCTGTACCTGCTGATCAAAAGCACAATGCGTTGAATGCTAGATTCTTGGTTATGTTTCGACTTTTATAGCTGATACTTAAAACAAGAAAACAACTTTACTATTTCAGTTCATATATGGAAAAATTCATTATTGTGTGTCTAGAACTTGATCCCTCTTATTTCTTACTGCAGCATTCTTTTGAAACTCAGCATTTGTAAACTAGAGGTTTTCCGAATGCAGCTGTTGTGTTAGACTACCTATCATTCTTAAGGAGTAGTATGATACAGTAATTAAGCACTTGGACCTAAGAACCAGATTGTGTTGCTCTAACACTTTCTACCTGTGTGACATGGGGACAAATTACTCAACTTTCCTGATTCTCCTTTAAATCATCTGTGAAATAAGGGAGGGGCAGGTGTGGCCTAATGGGAAAATATGACAATAACATGACACTTTAGTAAAAGAGAAATAGTTTGAGTAAATAGTACCAAAACTTTGGAAATTTCTTTTTTTTTAATATTTATTTTTGTTGGACAGTCATATATACAGAGAGGAGAGACAGAGAGGACGATCTTCTATCCGCTGATTCACTCCCTAAGCAGCCACAACAGCCAGAGCTGAGCCAATCCAAAGCCAGGAGCCAGGAACCTCTTCTGCATCTCCCACGAGGGTGCAGGGTTCTAAGGCTTTGGGCCATCCTCCACTGCTTTCCCAGACCACAGGCAGGGAGCTGGATGGGAAGTGGAGCTGCTGGGATTAGAACCAGCGCCCATATGGAATCCCAGCACCTGCATTTCTCTTTATTATCTACTTAGCAGTGAACTAGAACACATGGTAACTCTATGCTTAACTTTTTGAGGAACTGCCAAATTGTTTTCTGAAGCAGTTGTGCCATTTTGCCTGCCCTGCAGCCATGTGTATGGATCCAGTTTGTGCACAGTCATGTCAGCAGGTGTTCCAATCTGATTGCAGCATCTCAGCGGGTTTGGAGTGCTATCTTAACTGTTTTTTTAAATTTGCATTTCTCTGATGGTTAGCCATCTGGAACTTTTCTTCCCCCACACTTTTCTGGCATATTTTAATGTAAGCGTTTTCAAACATTAGGGGCATCTGTAGTTGTTTACTCAAGCCAGCGGAGCCAGTAAATATTGTTAGTCTTCTTGCTTCTAACTCTACCTCCGATGCATAAGGAAACCCATTCATTGACCTCCTTTCTGTATCACAAAATAACTGATAGAATGTTTTATTCGTTTCCCTGTGAAAGCACGCATACTTACAATAATAATAATGGTAGAAACAGAAGCATACAGTACAAGACAGCCCATTGAGAAATGATGAAGCTGTGTTAGTGAGTGGTATGGCTCCAAGCTCTCTGGTGTAGTCACACATGATCCATGTGCTGCCAGGAGGAAACACTAGACTTCCTGTTTTTTATTTAAGGCAAATAAAGACATGACGCTTTCCTCATCTTTAGTGTGCTGACAGGGCATACACATAGTGGAAATACACGTTTTAGAACTTCCGATCGAAAGCATTTTGACACAGATCTGTACAATCAAATTGCTAGAGACCTTTAACGAAGAAAATAAAGTGCTGAGAATTAAGCGAAATAACACTAATTTCATCCTGAACTTCATTGAGCAGGTTGAAGAATTCTAATCATGCTAAGGGATGCATTTTGTGATTTGACTTTCAAGTCTGACTTAGGAATACAAATATTTCTTTTAAAATTAGACTCTACAGAATGTTTTAAGGTAATTAAGATTTATATTACAGGTGGGTCATAAGTTTTTAACACATTGTATACTGTTGTAAGTGTTACTACATTGTTCTATGTTATGGAAAGTAGTCTCATTAGAGAAAAATCTTTGTTTTCTTGTTTTGCCTCTGCTTATAAATGGATAACAGAATGCTAATCTGTGTAGAAACTACTTTAATTTTTATTTTGTATAATGAAATTCTCAGTATGTTTTGTTATTCTTCAGTGACCCACTTAGAGAAATTAGCATCCTCCTATCCATTAGGTTATTACTTCTTAGGTGGAATTAAATGAATATTTATAGCTGAACTCAGAAGAGAAAGAGGTAATTTATTAGAATTTTGTGCATTTACATTTTTATGTGTTATCTGTTTTCCTTTTGCTTGATGTGCCGTACATCTTTTGTTTCAGGCTGATTAATAACTCTCTTTTGTTTCTGAGTTTATTATGCATTTCAATAAAATATGCCTTCATATTCTGATCCTTACTGATTAAGAAATACAGTCATATAAACTGAATGTAAATTTAAAGGAAAAATTGTTTCTAATCAAAAGTTTGTGGTAACTATTTCTGTGGAGATACAGCATTTCATCTCTTAAGTTCATCAGATGTTGCTTCATATGTTGTGTTCTGTGCTCAGCTATTAAAGCCATGATTTTAGGCAACTCATGAAAATCTCTTTCCAAATACTGAGTCCTGACTGCTATACTGGTGAACTGTTAACATAGAGAGATTCTTCTTTAACTTCAAGATGCCTGTTTTGTACACAGGGTCACGTGCTGTCATCTCTCTGTTATTACTTCATGCAAAATAGCAAAAACAGCCAAAAAAATAGAACATTTCTGAAGTGCTAATTATCTTACTGATTACTTGTGCTAACTCAGTTCTCCCAACTCTGTGAAGTTGGGGTTATAATTACAGATGAAGAAGCGAAGTTCATAAGAATGGTGAAGTGCCCAGAGCCTGCGAGGTAGGAGAATGGAGATCTGGGTTTCTGCCCCACTCTGGCTTCCAAGTTCCTACCCTTACCCACCGGGCTCCCTTGCCTTGTGATGTCTCTTGGGCCTTCTCAGCCTCCTCTTCGACCTGGAAGTGCAGTTTTAGGACCTGTACCAACATTCCCTCAGCTTGCTTTAGCTGTCCAAAACCTAAATCTGCTGGGACCTTCTTTTTTTGTGTGTTTTTAAGATTCCTTTTATTTTTATTGGAAAGTTGGATATATATATATAGAGAGAGGAGGAGAGACAGGGAGGAACATCTTCTGTCTGATGATTTACTCCCCAAGTGACCGTAATGGCCAGTTCTGCGCTGGTCCAAAGCCAGGAGCCAGGAACCTTTTCCGGGTCTCCCACGTGGGTGCAGGAACCCAAGGCTTTGGGCCGTCCTCAACTGCTTTCCCAGGCCACAAGCAGGGAGCTGGAAGGGAAGTGAGCTGCTGGGATTAGAACCGGCACCCGTATGGGATCCTGGTGTGTTCAAGGTAAGGACTTGAGCCACTAGGCCACCATGCCAGGCCCTGGAACTTATATTCTTACATTTCAAATTCTAGTCTCCAAGAGGAGTAGAACATCAAAATGTTTTAACAGTTGGAGAAGACATGGACAAGTGTGCTTAAAATAATGCCTGCCAACTCGAGGTGCTAAGTGTTGTTGAATGTCAAAGCCAGTAGTAAAATTTCTGGAAAGGAAAAGGAGATAACTTTACATTTTTCTCTCCCTCTCTCTCTCTCCTTTTAACTTTGTATCATTCTTTTTCAACATTTATTTATTTATGTATTTTTATTTAAAAAGCAGATATCTTCCTTCCCCTGGTTCACTATACAAATTCCCACAATAGTCAGGGCTGGGCCATCTTAAGGCATGAACCAGGAACTTCAGTCCAGGTCTCCCAGGGGCCTATAGATAACCAAGTATTTGAGTCATCACTACAGCTTCCCAGGGTGTGTGGTAGCAGAAAACTCGGCTAAGAAGCAGAGCTGGGACTTGAATCTTGGTACGCTCTAAGGGGTGCAAGCATTCTAGGCAACATATTTACCACTGTACCAAATTCCTGCTCCGATTTTTATTTTCCACTTTTATTTGATGGTTTTACACATTGCATGCCTTGTGTAATCAGGATAAGTATACCTGTCCTCTCAGCATTTCTTTGTGTTGAAAAAAATTCAAAACCATTCTAGCCTTTTTTAAATCTGTATTTGCCTTACTGTGCAATAGAAAGATCAGACCTTTTTGCTTCTAACAATAGCCTAGCGCTTGTTAATCAGCCATTATCTTTATCCTCATCCCTACTGTTCCCAGTTTCTGGTAACAACATTATACCCTTCAATTTGGTGAGATAAAGTTATTTTGTTGTTGTTTTTTTTTATCTCACAAGTAAATGAGATCATGTGGTACTTGTCTCTCTAAGCTTGGCCTATTTTACTTAGTGTAATGACCTTTCAGTTCCACTCATATTGCTGCAAAAGGCAAGATTTTGTCAGTTTCTGTGCTGAACAGTATTGCGTTGTGCATGTGTGCCATGACTTATTTGTGCAGTTGGTGCTGCTCAAGTTGTTTCCATTGCTTGGTTATTGTGAACTGTGTTGCAGTAAATATGGGCTTGCAGTTCTCTGTCTCTTCAGTAGGGCGATTTCTTGTCCCGTGGATGTATGAACGGTAGTACACTTGCTGTGTCACATGGTGGTTTTATTTTCAGTATTTTAAGGGACCTCCTCACTGTTTTCCACATGGCTGGTCTAATTTATATTCCTACCAACAGTGTGCAAAGCATCCCTTTTCTTCATATCACTTGTTACTTTTTATCTTTGGTAGTAAGTCTAACTGGAGTGATGTGTAAACTGATTTTGATTATATTTGCATTGGTAAGTCTTGCATAGTGTATGTTTTCTGACAGTCAAATGGATTCACTTAACAAATACTGATGAGTACCTGCTACTCACTTCTCACCTGTGAATGAAGCAGTATGTAAGTCCCTACCCTCCTGGAGTTTGCATTCCAGTGGAAGCTCCTCTTAGAGCTTGTATTATACATATCAAATAATAACACAAAATACATACTTACAAATTGTTAAGAAACGCTATGTTAAGAAATAAGAGAGGGAGTAAGAGAGGATGTGGTAGATCCCTCAGGAAGTAACCTTTGACCTTTAAATGAACCATGAGAAATTGGGAAAGGAAAACCAAAAATGTATTCCTGTCAGAGAGGTCATCAGCTGGTGCAAATTCTTTGGGATACTGAGATAAGGGCACATTTGAAAACTTTAGCTGAGCCACTGTGAGCAACTTGATTTCAGATGGGAGTGTGAATCAGACCAGAGCCTGGTGGGAGCTGCTGTGGGTTGAACTTTCAGTCCAGGGCATTTTGAGTTCATGGAAGTGACGTAGACAGACATGGCATTTAGAAAGCCCTCGCGGACTGCCGAATGCGGGACAGTTTGAATTGGGGCAAGAACGAAACAGACAGCCCTCAATGGCTAGGCTGGAATTTCTGTGTCGCACCTAGATAATAAACCCAATGTCAAAGCCTTATTCATCTTATAATCTCCAATTTTAGATGATCAAAAGAAATGACATAGTGGCTTGTACAGGCATTACTTCTTAGTAGTAGTTTTTCCTTTGGAAAGAAGACAAAAGAGCATTTCAAAGAAAAATAAGATAAAAAAGAAAGCCAAAGGGTATAGCGGTGACAGAATGGACTTGGTCATTGAAGAATATTATTTCTAATTAAAATTCTAAATTAGATATGCACCCACTGTTGTTAGATGATAGGTTTATAGACCATTTGCTTTCTTTGTCTTTACCTTTTGTTTTTGGGTCAAAAAAATTCTATATCATGTGTTACTTCTGTGGTAAAACAAATGAAGTTATTTTTTAATTAGGGAAGACACATAAAACAACCTTTTCTTGATGTGAAGCTACCCTTTAACCCATTTGTTATCTAAACTGCAGATTTTTTAAAATTAGAAGATGTTTATGCACAGCAAATTTATGGGTATGTCAACCAGCCAAAGTGAAATGCAGACATGACTGAATTCCTGAACTCTGTGAGGACCCGTTTTACCTGTAAAAAATAATGTGATGTTCAATATCATTGTCTAAAGAATCAGATTGAAAACAATGAGCGTATGTAGATGGATGTAATGATGCCTGTTTAAAATATTCTTGTGATGTCTCAATGAAGTCATCAAAAAATTCACTGGAAAGAAGAGGCTCGTGTGTGCACCGAGACCATGGAGAATGTAAATACCACAACTGTAGTGAGCTTGTGTGACTGGCTGAAGTCAGGGAAAGTGAGAGCTAAAAAGCAAGGGTCTGTTTGAAAATTATGTATGATGTCTTGTATGTCAAAGTCTAATGGCAGCAGCCCACCATATGTTTTATGTGCTAAAGCAGCAGCGGATATTTCAGACACATCAGCAGGTACTCTCAGTTCAGTGTGTGGCACTCTAATAAAAAAGGGGGGGAGAAATTTCTACAGTTTCTAATAAGCAATATATCAACGGGTGCTGTCGGATTCTGTAGAGAAGTCCACAACATGATTTATTACATTAATTACAGTCATGTGGGCTTCGTGCTGCTAAGCCTGCAGATGCAGCCACATTCTAAAGTTGATTTAAGAATATATTTTAGCCAAGACAAAAGTGCTCCTTATTGTGATTAATACGGTACAATATTTATTTTCCTGTTCTGTTCTTTGTGTTTGCTGTGGTGCTGAATGCTTAATTTCTTTTCTGTGACTTGGAATTATTTGATATTTGAAGAGCTTTGTCTCGTTTCTATTCACACCTGTCAACTGGTCTCTTTTGCATTTTTGGTGTCTCTCTAGGTTTCTCCTGATGTTATCTCTCCTGTGTATGAGCAGCCTGTCTAAATCCACCTTCCAGGCACAGGTGGATAGCCCACATGGGGTGTCCTCGGGGTTTGTGAGATGGCTCTTAGCACTGCTACGGCTGCTATGGCTCTTGGTGGAGAAAGGAATAACCTAATTTTTCTTATTTAAAAAAATGTTACATATATATATATATATGTATGGCAGCAGCCCACTATATGTTATATACATATATGTATGTGTATGTATGCCATATGTATATATGGCAGCAGCCCACCATGTTATATACATATATGTATATATGTGTACATATATATGTGTGTGTGTATATATATATATATATATACATAGTCCAGAGAGAGAGAGAGATAAATGAGGTGGGGTTGGGGTAGAGGGGAGGAGATACCAAACCAGCCTCAATCTGCTGATTTACTTACCAGCAAGGGCTGGGCTGGTCAGAGGCTAAAACCTGAAACTGGGAACACACTTCAGGTCTTCACTGGGGAATGGGACCTCAGTCAATTGAGTGATCTCCGCTGCCTCCCATGACCTGCATTAGTGGGAAGCTCCATCCAGGGGCAGAAGCTGCAGTGTAGAAGGCAGGCATCTGAACTGGCATGCTACCATTAGACCAAACTCCACCCCTGTTTTCTTCAATTAAAAAAGCGTTCTCAGAAAATTTCATAATTGTACCCTTGTTTGGTCCTGTTTGAAATTCTTATCTCTTATATTGACAATAAGCATATCAAATCATGGGATTCTTGGTCCTATTATTTATAATATTTATTTATTTTAAAAAGGGTTGCATTGATTTTTCCATCTGCTGGTCTTACCCCACCAATGGCTGCAACAGCCACAGCTAAGCTAGGCCAAAGCCAGGAGCCAGGAATTTCATCCCACATGGATGGCAGGGGCCCAAACATATGGGTCATCCTCCATTGCTTTTTCTGAGGCATTTGCAGAAAGCTGAATTGGAAGTGGAGCAGCTGGGACATGGACGAGTATCTTTATGGGATGCTGACATTGAAGACAGTGGCTTAACCCACTATATCACAATGCTTACCCCTGGATTTTTAGTCTTATGAATTGAAAGTCCCTTAAGAACTATTATAAATGCAGACTTTAACTCCAGTTGCTCCCATATGTTCATGACAAAATGTTCATTTATCTATGAATGTCTTAACACTAATGGCCTTTACAGACCGTAGCTCGGAACCTCATCACGTATTCGCAACAAAGTATAGCATCAATAGAGGAGGTTGTCAGGTGAGGTAGGAGGCTGATTCAGTGGATTGGAACACATTTCCTAAACAATGTCTGTTTAATTGGTTCAACCAGATAACTCATACAACTTTTAGGAGATAGTTGCAGTTATACCCAGTTAACAATTGAAAATGCCAGGACCTGCAAATAAAAGCTTGCACAGCTTCATGCACTTGATTAAGCAGCAGAGCTGGTATTTTTTTTTTTTTAATTGGAAAATCAGATTTACCGAGAAAAGGAGAGACAAGAGAGAAAGATCTTCCATCTGCTAGTTCATCCCCCAAGTGGCCACAATGGTTGTGCAAGGGGCGATCTGAAGCCAGGACCGTTTTTCAGGTCTCCCACGCGGGAGCAAGCTCTCAGGGCTTTGGGCTATCCACATTTGCTTTACCAGGCCACCAGCAAGGAACTGGATGGGAACTGGAGCAGCTCTGCCCATATGGGATGTCTACGCATGCAAGGTGAGGACTTTGCCACTAGGTTACTGTGCCAGACCCCAAGTATGATTTTTAATGGAATGTTTTGGGCTGGCATTGTGGTGTAGTGGATAAAACCATTGCCTGCAATGCCAGTTTCCTGTGTGGGCACCCTTTTATGTTCCAGATACTCCACTTTCTCATCCATCTCTCTCCTAATGGCCTGGTTAAGCAGTGCAAGATGGCCCAAATGGCTAGGCTGCTGCCACCCACATGAGAGACATAGAAGAAGCCCCTGGCTTTGGCTTGGCCCGGTTTTGGCGATTGTGGCCACATGGGGACCGAACAGGAGGAGAGAAGGTCTCTTTCTTTCCTTCTCTTTCAAATAAATAAACATATTTTTTATAAATTCTTTTCATTGAACAATTCACTTAATCATTATACATTTAGCTAATTGTTTTTCTTGGGAAATTAAAAGTTTTTAGAACCTGCCATTCTGTTAGTGTGGCAGGTGGTATGATTGAGGCAGAGCTTGAGCTGAGCCTTATTTGAAGGAAGAGTGGTCATCTTCTAGGGGAAGGGAGTGGTAAGGCACTGCTTCTCAAAATGCAGACTCGGGCACTCAAATATGCTTATATTAGGATCATGTGGAAACTTAATAAAAATGCAACCGCTGAGCCCTGTTGGCCATGAATTCTTCCAGTGTTGTCAGAGCCTGTAAGGTCAGTGCCTGTTCTTTCACGTGTAATGTCTCGTGCCTACCTTGTATTATATCTAAGTCCTTGGCCTGATTTAATGCCTGGGTAGAGACTATAGTTGGTACAGGTTTAAAAAAAAAAAGTGGGCCCCTGGTGTAGTAGACTGATGGCTAAAGTCCTTGCCTTATATGCGCCAGGATCCCATATGGGCACTGGTTCATGTCCTGGCTGCTCTACTTCCCATCCAATTCCATGTTTGTGGTCTTGAAAAGCAAAGCCTTGGCCCTGGCGTGATAGCGTAGTGGTTATGGTCCTTGCCTTGAATGCTCTGGGTTCCCATATGGGCGCCGGTTCTAATCCCGGCAACTCCACTTCCCATCCAGCTCCCTGCTTGTGGCCTGGGAAAGCAGTCGAGGACAGCCCAAGGCTTTGGGACCCTGCACCTGCATGGGAGACCCAGAGGAGGCTCCTGGTTCCCAGCATTGGCTCAGCTCCAACCGTTGCAGCTGCTTGGGGAGTGAATCATCAGACGGAAGATCTTCCTCTCTCTCTCCTCTCTGTATATCCGCCTTTCCAATAAAAAAAAAAAGAAAATAAAAGCCTTATGTCCTTGCACCCGCATGGGAGACCTGAAAAAATCTAGCTTGGGATGAGCTCAGCTCCAAGTGGCGGCCATTTGGGGAGTGAACCTGCAGATAAAAGATCCTTCTCTCTCTCTCCTCTCTGTAAGTCTGCTTTTCCAATAAAAATAAATAAATTTTTTTAAGTGAAGAAAGCATTTTTTCCTATGGTTGGGGGTCTATGTGTTGGTTTCGTAAGTATTAGTATATTTTTGTACTGTGTTTCTATTTTCTAACTTTTTTAAAAAGGAGATAATTCCCAAAAGGTTCTAGTCACATAGCCTGAATCCAGGAGGAATGAGCAGGTGACTAATGTTTATGTAAGTGATTGCTGTTTCAGTGAAAAAATATTATCAAAAAGTACTAGACTAACAGGAACTACTATTTTACATTTTAGTAGTTATGAACGGGTATGTGAGGGTGTGTGTTGTATTCTCACTCTCAGAAACAATTTACCAAGCATAAAACTAAGTTGCTGGACAGATAGCTATAAAAGTATACAAATCTGGCTTCAGTTAGTGATCTTAACAATCCTAGAAGATAGTTTGTGAAAGCATAAAAATGTGCCAAGAGTCGGGGTGCTTAAAGGAGAAAGAAGACACTGATTTTAAAAAATGTTACATATTTATTTGAAAGGTGGAAGAGAAACAGACAGATGGGTGAGTGAACTCTCAGGGACATTCACTCTCCAGATGTCTGCAGTGACTACTGCCGGGCCGGGCTGGGCCAGGCCGGGCCGGGCCGGTGTGGGGCCCAGAGCCAGGAACTCAATCCCGGGTTCCCACAGGAGTTGCAGGAGTCCTGCCTGCTTGAGCTATCACTTCTGTCTGCCAGGTTTGCATTAGCAGGAAGCTCGAGTCAGGAAGTGGAGCTGGAACTTGAACCCAGGTGCTCCATTGTGGAATATGGAAGTCTTAACCTCAACCTCTGCTGATTTTTTTTTTTTAAAGATTTATTCATTTTATTACAGCCAGATATATACAGAGGAGAGACAGAGAGGAAGATCCTCCGTCCGATGATTCACTCCCCAAGTGAGCCGCAACGGGCCGATGCGCGCCGATCCGATGCCGGGAACCTGGAACCTCCTCTGGGTCTCCCACGCGGGTGCAGTGTCCCAATGCATTGGGCCGTCCTCAACTGCTTTCCCAGGCCACAAGCAGGGAGCTGGATGGGAAGTGGAGCTGCCGGGACCAGAACCGGCGCCCACATGGGATCCCGGGGCTTTCAAGGCGAGGACTTTAGCCGTTAGGCCACGCCGCCGGGCCCCTCTACTGATTTTTTAATACATTTTTATGGAGTTACAAGCTTGTCACAATTTATTTTCAACTTATAAAATGAATAAATTCATTGGTACGTTTCAGAACTAAAACATGAATATTCACAAGATTTTTGTAATAATTCGGAAATAAAACCAAACACAACCTGTTCTAAGATCACCAAGCCGGGATTATATTTTTTTACATACTGAAATTGTTTTTTTCAAACAGAGAGAATCATGAAAACCTGATTTTTTTTTCAAATGAATACATTTACAAAAGAGCTTAGTACCTAGTAGAAAATAATATAGTATAATCTTTGTTTATAGATTTTTCTTTTTTTGGAGGGGGAGTTAGGTTTAAATTGGAATGAGTTTAAGGATGTATTTATTCTGGTTTGACTTTTTTTTAAGTGATATCCCCTGCCCCCTACCCATCTTGATAGTGTCTTGGTGCCATGCAGTTTCCATGGTAGGTGCTTGGTGCTGATTTCCTAATGAAATAGAACAAAGCAAAACTTCCACACCACCTGAACTGACCATAATTGGCTCGGTAGAGTCCTGAAAGTTACTATATGAAACTCATTGTGAATCCCAGTACCATGACTCTGGTTTTTAATGCTTTCTAAATGCAGTCAGTATGCACTGTAGTGCTCTGTATGATTAGCACACAAGAGGTTTTTCAGTAACTTTCTTTTCAGTGTGGGTGTTAATCCAGTCAATGGGTTTTTATTGAATACCTCTACCTCTCACATGCTTTTTCAGACCCGGAAATAAAGGCAAGAATTGCCAGGTGTCATGGAGCTCACACTCTGCTGAGGGGAGACAGATTCAAATAAATAAATATGCAGTGTGTCGGGTAGTGATAGATGTGTGGGAAAAATTAATAGTAAATGAAAATGTAGACTGTCAGAGGAGAGAAATGGGTATTTGTGTTTTTTTTAAGATTTATTTATTAGAGCAGCTTTGTCAGATACTTGGTGTTTGGGAAGTTTCTGCACTTAGCATGCTCATTCTCTTCCCGTGTAATCATATGAGACTTTCTTTGTGGCTATCCCACCAGTCTAGCTTTCTTCCCTGCTCTAATTCCAAAACCAGAGTTAGTGTTTTACAGTCCTCATGGCTGATCCCTTCCCATCTTTTTTATTTTGCTCATTTCATTTCCTCCTGGGACACTCCACCCTCCTGTTCTGCTTAACCGAGTGGTGTCCATTCTTTAAAACCAACTGGAGCCCCATTCGTCCATGGACTAGAGTACCAACAAAACACAAGCTCTTTTGACTTCTCTCTCTCTCTCTCTCTCTCTCTCTCTGAATTCCTGAAGGGCCTAGAACCTATGCAGAGTATTTCAGTGCCCAATTGCATGGTGCTGTGGACGGTCTTTCTGATGATTTCTATGCATGGTAATCATCTCCCCAGCTGTGGTGTAATCTTCATAATCATTAGGTGTTTGGTTTGAACTTTGACTGCATCAGCAGATCTTCAGGAAATGCTGGGGGCACAATGGATACTCCAAAATGTGAATTAAATATTAAATCCAACTGCAGCTTCATAAATATAAATATAAATATGTTGATGAGATTTTTTTGCTTTTCAAATTTAAAATACTTCCTTATTTAATAAGCTCACAGACTTATCATTCACTAGTTTGCAAAGAGAATATCATTTCTTTTCTCTATCAAGTGAAAAATGAAATAAATGTTTTTAAGTGAAAATAATAAGAGATAATTAAACCTCAAGAAATTTTTCTAATTGCTTCAGATGTATTACTTTAATAAAATCGCAAAGGGATGTGGTAACTAAGTTTGTTTTTATTTTATTTTAAATTGGATACTGCAGCAATAGAAGCAAATGGTTCTGAATTTAAATCTAACATAAATCTCAAATTAAATGAGAACACAAGATACTGCTCTAATTATGTGTTTTTCCATGCCATCTCCTAACAAGGGATGAAATAATTGAATTAATGGAGCATGGAGACTATGTAAATAAGTACAGAAAAGCTGTCTGCATACAAACTTCATCAGGCTGATGCTGAGGCTCTCTGGGACTTGTCCTCTTAGAAGTCAGTATAACTTAAACCTTTCAGTCCGTTGGCTACATTAACTGAAGGCTCATTTCACTGCACCGCGTTTTGTGGTGTAGCTTCTCCTTTTGAGTAGCTTAGAATAAGTTTAAATGGTAAATATTAGGGCTCTCCGGAACTAAACAGCACGAGTAAACAGGGAAGTGACGATTCATCCAGAGGACCAAGGTTCCATACACCATCTGCTTAGAGAACTTACCTATCCTCCGTGTAGGTCATGCAGTGAGAGCCAGGACTGCAGAGCCGGTCACTCTGCAAGGTACAGTAGAAGGGAGCTAACACAACAGTAAGGCCCAGGAGAAGACCAGGCACTTACACATTTCTGAAAACCATATCCAAAAAATTTCCCTCTCATGTTGTACTCAGGGTGGAGAATCTATGGATTTGGACTTACTTTTGTAGATTTATTGGGTAACTCTGGTGTACCAGAACGTTTGATGGTTACTTAAGCTTACAGATGACAGATATAAGAAAACAGTTGACTTAAAAGGCATGCATGGAACTGTATCTGTGAATAAAGCAAGCCGTTTCTTTTTTTTTTAACTCTTGTTGTAAATTGTTTTACATGATATTTGCATAGTTGGTCAGGGTGGGAAGGATACATGATTAGGGAAAAGTGGGTGTGATCATTGTTTCCAAACTTTCTATTTCTTCTTCCCATTTCTGGGGGGAGGAGGCAGATAAGGGGCTAGGCCATACCCTGCCTCCCAACCATCCCTGTACCCCAGGAAGGGGAAAAGGCCACCTGATATCAACCTGGGGTCACAATGTGGTGTATGCTCTGAGGGTTCTGCCCAGGTGGAGGCAGTAGTTCTGAAATGCTGTCGATCTCGCTGATCTGTGGATGAGGAATCCCTTCCAATGTCCGTTGGCTGACATAGTCCACCGTAGTCTCCATTCACCCAGATATTTGCTGTCATAATTTGGCTGGGATAGTTGTCCATATGTTCTGTTCTGCATTCTCTGCTGTGGTACCCCATGTCCTCTGCCAGCCCCAGTGGGCTACCATGCCCTCTATGTGCACCATAGCCTGCCATCCAGCACTGCACTCTTCACACCAAGGAGAACCAGTTCTCATAGATGGGCTCATGGACCCAGGCCAGGCAACTCGGGCCAAGAGCAGGCTGTTTCTAAACAGTGTTTTCTCCTGGGCAAGGATACAACTTAACAAAGAGGTGTGGGGTGCAATGAAATAAATAACACACAGTAATTAGTTTATTGACATTGGTAATTCATTTGCCATCTGGTGTCTCCAGTGCTTTAAGATAAGATTAGCTCAGAATGCTCACTAACAAGTTGTAGGAACTTATGAGATCTTTCCTTCACTGGGGGTTGAAGGTAAAGCGAAGGTGGGTGGTGACTGACTTGGGTATTCTGTAGTTCTCGCTGGCTCTGACCTCCTACTTCCACTGAGTAGTTCAAGTGATGGAACAATTCACTGTCTGGGAGTACTTTGCACCGGGGCATCCTGGTTTGAACTCAGCCACTTGCCTCCATTCCTAGACAAAGAAGCAAGGGCCTCACACAAGACAGGGTTTACTGATGATTCTCTTACATGGGAGGAGAGAACTAGGTTTGTAGCACAGCAGCACAGTACACCTGTGATTGTGCACTTAGCAACAGTGGTTCTTTGGTTGGTTTTCTAAGGATCCAGGGCAACTAGGCCCAAGGTGATCCAGGGCCTGTGGGATCTGGCTCTGTTGGGCTGTCAGGCCACTCCTTGCACCACTCTTGCCATTAATCGCAATACAGTAAGTCCACAATGGTTTTCTTTCAGCCTCTCCAATTTGGTTTTCAGCACAGCAACTTCCTTTGTGCTGCTCTCTCTGCTCTTCCACTCTTTGCATGACTGGCTTCTAATCACTGGGTCTCATACAAAAGATTTTGTTAAAGAAACCTTCCCACAACATCTGTCCTTACATGTGAGTCACTTACTCTCTTCATACATCATAGCAGTTGTGATTGCTTGTGTAAGATTTACCTATTTGTGTCTTTTCCCCACACTGGATGGAGCAGTTTTGCTTAATTACTGACAAATTATTTGATACGCATGAATGAGTGAAGGAATGAAACGGTTCAGCAGGATTCTGTTGATTAGATGTGGAGGAGAGCAGGTGTCAAGGGTGTGCTCAGATGTCAGGCTTCCACGCAGGGAAGGTTGGGGAGCTACTGACAAGTGGAGGAGCAGGTTCATGGGGACAGATCCGAGTGATCTTTTAGGTCTGAGTATGCAGGTTGATTGCTCGTGTGCACAGCTTGATGGGAGCCGTGAGAAATGTTATTCCAGTGTCTGTTCCTCACTGGCTATAATATTTCGTTCTGTTAAATATTTGACCCACTTCTAAAAACATATTTTGGCTGCCACTTGATCATCTCTGTCCTGGTTTTTTTTTTTAAATCTTGGCATTTTACCCATGTCCAGTTTTTAAAATGTGGGACGAGCCATAACTTCCTTAATATAGTAAGATCGTCTTGCCCACCTTGATGCACGTTCCTTTCATTTGTCACGGTGAAATATCTCGTTTTGCTAAAGCATATGCATGCTTCAGAACATTGAAAGTCATCTGTATAATTTCTTTTCTCTTGATTGTGTTAGGAAAAATTTTTTTATCATCATTATCAAACAGCAAGTTGTATAGAAATCTACTGATAGACAACTAAAATTGTAGTGAGTTAGATTAACTACTGTGTTATAGGTCAATACCAAAATCATCAAAATTATAAAACCTTAAAGAGTAACCATCACTTGTCAGAAGCCTTTCAGCAAACTGGGGACCTGGTTAAATCTGAGTCTCCAAGTTAGTGACAGCATCTGCCTTCAAATGCCGAGGATTGAATCAGGATTCAGCCATTGAAACCAAAGAACAAAGATGTCCTACCCCACTTCTCCAATCTGGAATCATTTGAAAGAGAAATTGAAACAAACGTTTCCTTTTCCTTCTTTTTTTCTTTTCTTTTTTTTTTTTTTCATGATTGATATTTATTTGAAAGTCAGAGTTACAGAGAGGAGAGGCAGAGAGCTCTTCCACTGCTGGTTCATTCTCCAAATAGATGCCACGGCCAAAGCTGAGACTGTCTGAAGCCAGGAGCCAGGAGCTTCTTCTGGGTCTCCCACGTGGGTGCAGGGGCCCATGGACTTGAGCTGTATTCTGCTGCTTTCTCTTGCCATTAGTAGGGAGCTAGATCAGAAGTGGAGCAGCCAGGGCACAAACTGGCACGCATATTGGATGCTGGCCCCTTGGGTAGAAGAATAGCATGGTGTGCTGACAAGGTTAAACACTGTTGCTGTTCTGAGGGGAACATGGCAGAAAATGTCATGTCTAGTCTGTTTTTCAGTTACAAAATCAAAAGCTAAAATGAAGAACTCAGGAAAATAATTTTCTTGCCCGACACTGTGGCATAGCGGCTGAAGTGCACATGCTGGGATCCCATATGGGCGCCGGTTCTAATCCTGGCAGCCCCACTTCCCATCCAGCTCCCTACTTGTGGCCTGAAAAAACAGTTAAGTATGGCCCAAAGCCTTGGGACCCTGAACCCGCATGGAAGACCCGGAAGGAAGTTCCTGGCTCCTGGCTTTGGATCAGTGCAGAAATAGCCATTACGGTCATTTGAGGGGTGAATCATTAGACACAAGATCTTCCTCTCTGTCTCTCCTCCTCTTTGTATATCTGACTTTCCAAAAAATATATAAAACTTTATAAAATAATTTTTATAACCTCTTTGTGAACAAACTGCTACAAGACAGACGATAATTAGATGAGAGAGGGTTCTCACAGAAAGATGGTGGTATGCATTGTTTCTGCTTCACTGCAAAATGAAAATTCAAAAGAGAATATTAAAAAGTATTTTATACTTACAGTACTTACTATAAAAATCACAATGTAAAGTGTATAATTTTTAAAAGTTCTGTGGTTTGGGAAAAGAGAATTGTAATAGTATGGATACAAATGATGTTACTTAAAGCTGATAATTCTAGTAATAGGTTTTACAAATGTTTGACATTATAAAAAATACTAAAGGACTAAATCAAATAATAAAATTAAAAGCTAGCAGTTGGGATTGTCGCAGTGACATAGCAAGCTAAGCCTCCGCCTGTGGCACTAGCAGCCCACATGAGTACCAGTTCATTTCCAGATTGTTCTCTGCCTAGGACCTGGGAAAGCAGCAGACAATGGCCCTCATCCTTGGGCCCCTGTACCCACATGGGAAACCCAGAAAGAAACTCCTGGCTTCATTCGCTCAAATATGGCTGTTAGGATCATTTGGGGAGTGAACCAGTGGGTAGAAGAACCACCCTCTCTGTCTCTTTTCTCTCTGTAAAATCTGTAAAATTTTCAAATAAAAATAAATCTTCAAAAAAGTAGCAATTACACAAATATGAGAAATGATTAGTTGTTTTAGGGGAATGGAAACATTAAAATTTGTTATTTTTTCTAGTGGGATAGTAGTATATGTGCAAAAGCAGAATTTGTGATACATTGTAAAGTTCTAGCAACAAGGCTAACACTAGAAAAATTTACAAACACAAGCTGGATAAAGTTTCTTTGCTCTTAAAAGGAGATTTCTAAAATACATGATCACCCTGCAGCCCCTGGCTGTTGTTCCTCTGGGGATGGAGCAAACGCAGGGAGGAAGGTTGGTCCAAGATAAAGAGTTAAGAGCTCTGAGGCAACATGAAAAAAGTAGAGCTTGACATACATCATGATCACAAGAGCTGAGTTTACAATGCAGTAATAAATGTAAATGAGATAAGATTATTGGAATGGAGAATCTGAAATTGGATCACAAAGAAGAACCCAACAGTATGCTGTGCAGGTATTATCATTACCAGATATATATGTGGTTCTGAAAAGAGCACACTGAAATATGACAGACTATAGGGCGGACTATTCCAAGTCTTTGCAACTCTGCAGTGAGATGACTAACAACATGAAGAGCATCCAGTAACACTAGTTCAGTTTCAAAAGATGTGATAAACTAAAGATTTACTTTTTTTTATTGGGAAGGCAGATCAGATTTACAGAGAGAAGGAGAGACAGAGAGAAAAACCTTGCGTCCATTTGTTCACTCCCCAAGTGGCTGCAACGGCCAGAGCTGAGCCAATCTGAAGCCAGGAACCAGGAGCTTCCTCCAGGTCTCTCACACACAAGTGCAGGGTCCCAAGGTTTTGGGCCTTCCTCTACTGCTTCCACAGGCCACAAGCAGGGAGCTGGATGGGAAGTGGAGCTGCCGGGAACATGAGTATTTAGCCATTGAGCCACCATGCTGGTGCCTGCAAAAATGATTTTTAAGATCAAGTTGTATGAATAGAAAGAGATGTAAAAATTGAAACTATTGCATACAGAGGCTAGGAGAAAATGCACAAGGAGTAGAAATATGAAGAAAATAAATATTGTGTGCAATGCTGCTGCCTTCTATTGTGTTGGAATGCTGGTAAAACATCTTAGTAAATTATCCAAAGTGGAAAATAGGAATAACATTTCAGAATACCCTGAAATAATATTAAATATTTTCAGTAAAACTAAGGTCACAAACACACAGCACCAGACCCAGTTGATCCATGTTAAATTCTAAAAGTTGAAGTATAGCTCATGTTATCAAAATTTTTGTGTGAAACCAGAATAATTGTGATAGCAACATGTAACAAAAATAGCATAAAAGGAAAATTGCAGACAAAATTTGCTAAAAAGTGCTAATACAGAACTACACGAAATGAAGTGTCATCATGCATAATTCAGTGGTGCATTAAGTGGGATTTGTAAGACCTGAAGTACCAATAATGCTTCAGCATTACGAACTCTTGTGATAGAGAAAACATATGATATCTCCTGAAAACTTTTTGTATTTATTTGGAAGTTGCAGAGAGAGGTTAGACAGAAGGTTACCCAGTGGTTCGTTACCCAGGATGTTGCAAAGGCCTAGACTGAGCCAGTTTGAAGTCAGGAGCCAAGAACTTCATCCAGGTCTCCCATATGTGTGACAGGGACCTAAGTGTTTAGGCCATCTGCTGCTGCTCTTCCCAGGCATTAGCAGGAAACTGAAGCAGAAAAGGAGCAAATGGGACATCAACAAGTACCTGTATGAGACACTTACATTGTAGGCAGTAGCATTACCCACTACACACAAAGCTAACCCCCCTGAAAACAAGTTGATAAAGTTTTTGCAAGTAGAAAATAACAATAATAGCAATGAACCACAACAAAAAAAAAACCCCTACTATTCCTTGAGAATACCAAGGCTAGACACAATAATCAATCCCAGCGTGTCACTCTTGGCATCTACAGATTATATTTTGTATACCCTATATATTAGTGATCACAGATAACTAATGAAATGTGATATTTGTATTTTGGGGACTTATTTCACTAAGTAAAATGGTTTCTAGTTGCTGAAAACATTTCATTCTTTTTATGGCTGAGCAGTATTCCATGGAGCATCTGGGTTGATTCCATTTCTTCGCTATTGTGAATTGAACTGCTAAAATCATGGGGGCATAGATAACTGTGTCATATGCTGATTTCATTTTATCTGGATAAATTCCCAGAAGTGGGATGCCTGGGTCATGTGGTAGAACCATTTTCAGATCGATTTGATACAACTTAATATAACTTCTTTAAAGTTTTTTTCTGTATGTATTTGAAAGGCAAAGTTACACACACACACACAGATCTTCCATCTGCTGCTTCATTCCCCAAATGACTGCAAAGTCCAAGGGTTAACCAGGCTGATGCCTGTAACCTAAAACTTCATCTGGGTCTCCCCCATGGGAGGCAGGGACCCAGGCACTTGGTACATCTTTCTCTACTTTCCCATGAGTGCTTGATTTTAAGAAGTCACTTATTAAAATATGAATAGAAATATCACTCTTTAACATGTCTTAAGTAGATTTGTATCAGTGTATTTATGTTACTTGATCCCAGAATTCTTTAAAATAAGATACTAAGACACTTTCTTGGTATCAGTAATATGTTACAACCCATCACTGTTATTTATTTGTTTATTTATAAATTTTCCTTGAATTGGGATGGGGAATCCATATACAACAATTGGAGTCCTTTAAAAAATGATTTTTTTGGAAAGAGTTAATAGAGAGACAGGGAGGATCTGAGAGAGTTGTCTTCCATCTGCCAGTTCACTCCCCAAATGACCACAACAGCCAGGCTTGGGTCAGGCTAAAGCCAGGAGCCAGATCCTTCTGGGTCTCCCGCATGACTGCAGGGGCCCAAGCACTTGGGCTATCTTGCACTGCTCTCCCAAATGCATTCGCAGGGTATTAGATGGGAAGTGGAACAACTGGAACTCAAAGCAGTGCCCATATGGGATGTCAGCACTCCAGGTAGTGGTTTAACCCTCTGTGTAACAGCACTGGCTCCAGCATCACTGTTATTTAACATGGTTCTAGAAGTAACTTGTTTTGAAGCACATAGGAAGTTAATGACCTTGCAGGTCATAGAAATTGAAAGGAAATGGTAAAGTCATTTTTGCAGGTTACATACTTGGAATACTTGAGAAAACCCAAGGTTATCAACTGGAGATGTTAAGTGAGTGTGTGAATTAGAGCCAATCGGTAGCATTATATATAACAAGCCGAAAATAATAGGAAGTGAAAGATTGAGAGTAAGAACGACAGCTGCAAAAAACAGGAATAAATCTTACAGAAACTTTTTAAAATTTCTTTTTTAAAAGAGAAAAAGGAAATCAAAATATGTAAATAATAGTAAATTAAAATATTACAAAATATGTAAATAACAGTAAATTAATAATAAAATTAGGATAATACTAATTCTCTTTTTTTTTTTTTTGTAGCAATGATAATAGTTTATTTTATAGATACTTTCTCCTCAAAGCTTTTAAATCTTGACAGTTCAATATATGAAATTACATTCTGCAGTCACTAGCATAGTCGAGCTAAGATAAATAACCAAGGAGAGATGCTTTCCAAGCCAGTGGCCTCCATGATGAACTTTTTTTTTTTTTTTTTTTTCTTTTTTTATAATCTATTTTATTGTGTTGTTGACAATCTTTACATAGTTAATTACAGTTAAAGAAAGAAAAAGAAAAGAAAGAAAGAAAAAAAAAAAAAAGGTTCAGGGGGATAGGGAAGTGGGTAATACTATTATGTCCACATTGTTTCCATCTTGTATCTGAGGTAAAGGGGGGTATTGAGGGGGAAGCCCCACCCAGTTTCCCGCCCACCCCGAGTCCCGGATGTGGGGCATGCTCTGAGATATGTGCTCGAGTGGTGTTAATAGTTCTCCGGTTATAAATCGCTGCCAGGTTCGCTCGATGAGGTCGTCCACTGATTGATATGGTCCATCATAAAGTCTCCGTTTGCCCCATATATCGCTGCCAACATATAGCTGAGATGAATGATTGATCTGCTCTGTCTTCTGTCTTTTCTTGATTAGAGTTCTGAGTCCAGCAGTTCGATTAGGGAGATCTCCAAAGAAACTTTGAGGTATTCCCAGACTAGTTTCTTGTATGTTCTAGCAAGCACAGGGCCCGGCACAGTCCATCACCACGATCAGCTGGTGGTTGCAATTGCTGGGTTGGTTCTGTTTTCAGTCCCGAGTTGCACTGGAGCCAATGGGTGTTGCAGTCCAGTCTGGTTCTGCCCAGCACGTACTCGGCCCTCACACAAACCAGTGGGAGCTGCAGCCTAGTCGGGGTGACCCACAATAACCCCCACCAGGCCCGCCCCCTACCCTGGTTTGCCAGTATGTGTAGCAGAAGACCAGTCTGTCCCCCATCCCGTTTGACTCTTATACGTGTCAATGGGTATTAAAGCTTAGTTCTATCTAACCAACTCAACCATCCAGCCCTCACGGGTGTTGTTGAGTGCCTCTCTGTCTAGCCATCCCAGCCCCCGTCCCAGTCTTCATGCCCTCCCACGGGAATAGTGACCCAAGAAGGGGGAACCCACTTTTTCCCTCCCAGGTCTCTCTGTCCCGGTTTATGCACTCTTTAGGTGGTTCTGTGATTTGACTTGACAGAATTGGTCCCCAGTGCCAGCTTCTGCGGCTGTGTCCAAACATCCCTCACCCACTCTAATTTATGTTTGCACCAGCAGGAATAATCAGCCCAGCCTGGCTTTTCCCTGATCTAGTCCACATGCAGTGCACAGGCGTTGTAGCCTTGCATAGTCTAGTCTGTCTCTATCCCAGCCCACGCTCTCCATTGGGAGTAGCTGTCCGGCGAGGGAACCAGCCCCTTAATCCCCCTCCGCCAGTTCTGCCCCTCCCTTCCTTCCTGGATCTCATGTGTGCTGGTTGGGTGCTGCATTCATATCCAGTACAGGCAACCATGCCCTGGCATTCCATAATGTGTACTGGTTTTGTCGCGACCAAACCCGGCTCATCCCACACTCTGATCTGGTGATCGGATTTGCCAGTGGGTGATACGGACTGATTCAGCCTGTTCTGCTCCTGACCCATGCTGAATGTGTGCCAGTGGGAAACTTTCCATGGCCTATTCTGGGCTGTTTCCTATCATGCTTCTTGCGCTTACCTGCAGGGACTGTGTCCTGCCAGAGGAGTTGCCCAGGCTCCTCCATCAGATCCCCTCCCAAAGGCAGGTTTTGCGCATGCCAGGGGGTCCTTGAGCCAACCCAACTCAGTTCACCTCCTGCCCTAGCAGGAACAGTGGCTTTTCCTGGCTGGCTTTCACCCCATTCTGGTTCTTGTTATTGGATGTTTCAGCCCAGCCATGGCTCGTCCTTACCCACATACAGCTCACGCATGGCTCAGTAGGGGGTTGAGACCCAGCCTAGTCAGTCCCACATCTACCCCCTGGTTCTCCATGCCACCAGATGGTGTTGGGGTCTGAACTGGCCTGGTGCATCCAATCCCAGCCCACACTAGTGCCTCGGGTGACTGCAACTGTTTCCTAGATAGAACGCAGCTCCAATTCTAGCACATACGCCCCTTGGTGGGAACCTCAACCTAGGTAGGGTGTCCCGTTACCTCCCCGATTGGGCTTGTTCCTAGCTGTAAATCATGCACCTGCCCGTGGTTGCTCTGGGGACCAGTAGGTGCAAGAGCCTAGCTCAGTATGACCTGTGTTCCATGCTGGTTTCTAGTTTTGCTTGTAAACAAAGGTTTGTTCAGTCCTGCCCAGTACATTACGGTCCATTACCAAGTTACACATTTTGGAGCTACTATGCCCTGCTAGTCTGACCCCCAGATTTGGACGGCATGTTCACCAGCGAGAGCTATGACTCGCCAGGGGAGCTTCCCAAGTACCTCCACTTGATCCACTCCCAAACCCAGTTTACATACATGCCATTGGTTTTTAGGCCAGTGCCCGGTGTACTCTGGCCTCCCATTTGGCTTTGTATGAGCTGGTGAATGTTGCAGCCCGGCCCACCCCACAGCCTATTCAGGATGCACATTTGGGTGCTGCTGCCTTGCCCAGTCCAGTCTATGGTGGATCCCTTTACCTGTGATTGATGGCAGGCTCCTTGGTCACACCTAGCTTAGTCCATAACCACCTAAAATTTAGGTTTACCAGTGGGGCCAAACTTTCTACAGGGTGTGGCCCACACATCCTGCACAGAGTCTACCCCAGTATAAGGTTCTAGAGTGCTAGTTAAAATTATGGACCTGCCTGATGTGACCAGTCTCCTGAACCAACATCATGTCAGGCAAAAAAATATCCTGCTAGACAATCTGGGGTTTATCTTTTGCATTATAGGTGTTCAAAGCTCAGCATTATTGAGTGATTAGAAGTTCTCCAAAAGAAGAGTTACTGGCGTTGGGAATCTTTAGGATTGACTCAGAACCCAGAAACAGTGGGGTCACCCTAGAGCTATCTAAGCAGCAATTCGGACATCCATTACCCCAGAGCTTCCCGGCCGGGTGGCCAGCAGGCAAAGCCTGGCACCACATGGTGCACTGGCCGCCCTGGATGAGGCCGAGGACTCGTTCACTGCCTTGCGGCAGTGTCTTTGGCGTGAGCCCCCAGCATTGGGTCCGACCCGGCAGGGGCAACCCCCACAGCCGCCACACTGTGAGGAGCGGCAGTTGCCCCTGAATCCCAAGGCCCGAACCCCTCCCAGACTCACCTAGCTGCCAGATATTAGCGGCTGGGTGGAGCTAGGAATTTTAAGCCAGTTCCCAAGTTCCCACATGGTGCACTTACCCTGAGGACTGAGCTCTCTTGGGTCCTGGATGAGGCCGAGGACTCGTTCACTGCCTTGCGGCAGTGTCTTTGGCGTGAGCCCCCAGCATTGGGTCCGACCCGGCAGGGGCACCCCCCACAGCCGCCACACTGTGAGGAGCGGCAGTTGCCCCCGAATCCCAAGGCCCGAACCAATACTAATTCTTTTTACAGAGGAATATTTCATGCTATAATTATGTCCATTTCCCCTAAATTTAGTTTACACTTAATTATTTTATCAGTATAATTATAAATAGAAGTTTGCTTTTTTTAAACTACTGGAGTTGATTCTAAAGTTTATTTATCAATGCAAAGTTGAAAAATTTGCCAGATGGCCTGGAATGATCAAGTAAGGATGTTATTAATTTTTTATGATGCCTATTTGAAATGATAGTGTATTTAATAAAAGATGTTAAATATCACTTATAAAAGAAATGCAAAATAAAACTATAATATATTTTACCAATTAAATAAGCAATGATTAAGAAATTTGATAGTATATCTGGGAAGGTATGGTTGAACTCTCACTTTTATACTTTATGTGGGCACATAAATTGTGTAATGTGTAGGGCACTGGTTACTTAGTAGTTCCTCTTTGGGAAAACCACTATATACATATAATATATAATGCTGATGCATGGGAAATGTTTAAATGACAGGCATTACATTGGTTTTAATAGCAACAGAATGGAAATAATGTGAATGTCTGTCTATAGGAAATTAGACGATGGATAAATTTATTATATTAAATTTTCAGATTAAATATACAGCTGTTGGAAAGATTGCAGCAACTGTACATGTGATGAAATGCAACCATCTTTTACTGCATTATTAATGGTTATAAAGTAGAATCATGATTAGGTTTGTAGTATACTCCTCCCCCATCATTAATTGAAATAGTAAGTATGTATATAGAGAATTCCAAAAAGTGTGCCCAGTCAATTGATATCATTGGTTGCCATGCAGAGGAATCTTGGTAACAAAGAGATAGAAAGATGACTTCCTTTTACCCTCTATGTGTAGCTTTTAGATACTATATACTAATGCTTGTATTGTCTATTCTAATTTTGTTATTTAAAAGTAAATGGATCATTGTCTATATTGGAAGAATTCATCTCAATTTCTGTCTCAGCAAATTTTATGTGGCTGCAAATTGAAATGTGTAAAGTAAAACTGTAAAAGCTTTGGAAGAAATGGAAGGTCACCATGACCTTGGAATAAGCAAAATTGCATACAAAGAACACAAAAGTGTAAACCATGGAAGACTATGACTAATGAATTGGACTAATATTAAGAACTCTTGTTCATTACAAAGCACCACTAAGGAAGTGAAAAGACAAGCCACAGATGGGGAGAAGATTTTTGAAATACACATGTGTGACAGTCATATCCAGCACATGTTAAGAGACCTGCTACAAATAGTAAGAAAGGAGTAGATTACTTAACAGAAAAATGAG
The DNA here is from genome assembly GCF_030435755.1 of Ochotona princeps. Lineage (NCBI taxonomy): Eukaryota > Metazoa > Chordata > Mammalia > Lagomorpha > Ochotonidae > Ochotona > Ochotona princeps. The sequence continues at coordinate 17,736,806 of NC_080845.1, read as the reverse complement.
CCAAAATAAGCATTTCATAAAATAATATCCAATTAGTTAATAATCACAAAGATATTCATCATTTATCATCAAAGACATTGAAATTAAAATACGATACCACTACATACCTACTCAAATAGCTAAGATAAACGTTGCTGGCATTAGTGCTTTTGAAGATTTGGACCACGATGAGCCTTCACATACTCTCAGGCGGGGAAGGAGTAAACTGGACAGCAACTTTGCAACATTGGTTGTTGGTGCTTCTGTTTAAGGCTTATCGTATGATTTCGTATGCCCCAGCAATTCTCTTTCCAAATATTTACGCAGTAGAAACAAATACATGTGATCACCAAAAAAGGCGCTAGATGTTCATGGAAGTTGTTTTGGTATCAGCCCTAAATAAAGTAAGAACCAATGGAATGGAAAAATATGTTCCTGCAATGAAGATAAACATCCAGCAAATCTACAGTGCGAGCTCACAAGCGTAATGTTGAGCAAAAGCGGCCATAGACCAGTTCACCATCTCTACTTCCACCCACGTGTTTTACGTTGTAGGCCAAATAAATCAGAGGAAGAGCTCTCTTGGTGGGGACATGAGAAATGCCTCTGGGGTGCTGGTCTTTTTCTTGATCTGAGAACTAGATTGACTGTTGTTTTCAGTTTGTAGCAATCACATGCACTCAATGCCTAGCCTAGTGTATGTAGTTGTGTCTAATAAAATTTTTTTTAACAGGAATGAATCTAAACAATTTCTAAAAAACAGATAAATCCAAGGTAATGTAATAGTTCTGATTAGCAATCTCTGGTCTTGATTTTGATGTTAGCTGGAAAATGTGACTGTTTCCTTCTGCCTTATTCTCATAAAATGAATGAGGGTGTCTTTGCCAATCTGATTTCCTCTGGTGGTGCATTCCAAGCTGTGAGGAAAGGATGTGACAGTGATATTTTTTGTCTTCCTGCAGATGAAATCACTGTTTGGTCACCAAGGTCACAGCCAAGTGGAAAGGAGAAACTAACTTGGAAGCAAGGGTGGATGGAGGATGGGTTGGAGGGGTGTGAGTGGGTAACAAAATGTGGAGGAGATGCAGAAATAGGAGAGCTGGCTGCTTCCCCAGGGAACTGTCCCAAGTTAGGACATCCAGGGCAGCTCTCGGGGCCCTTCTGTGGCTATGGAAGCCATCTCTACCAGGTTCACTTCAGGAGGACCACAGCAGCTTAATGAAGTCCAACAGGGTTGAACTTTTTTTTTTTTTTAACGTATATATCCCTTGAAAAAACTCCTGGGGAAAATGTAGCTATGTACCACTAACTTACTTTTTTAAATTGGTAACATATTTTTCATCCATAGATTCAATTATTTTTATTTAAAAATGAGGTAGAAAATATTTTTTTAACAACATGGGATGATTAGACCCAGCACAATACCCTAGTGGCTAAACCCTTGCTTTGCATCCACTGGGATCCCTTATGGGTGCCAATTCATGTCCCAGCCACTCTACCCCTCATCCAGCTTCCTGTTTGTGGCCTGGGAAAGCAGTAGAGGATGGCCAAAAGCCTTGGGACCCTGCACCCACGTGGAAGACCTGGAAGAAGCTCCTGGCTTCAGAATGGCTTAGCTCCAGCCATTGCGGCCACTTGGGGAGTGAACCAGGGGATGGAAGATGTTTCTCTCTGTCTCTCCTTCTCTCTGTGAATCTGCCTTTCCAATAAAAAAAAAATGAGATAAAAGTGGGGTGATTATAGCTTGAGTATTTCATGATGTAATTTGGTAACAATTGTTAAGCACCTTGTGAATGTTAAGAGCACACAGTTTGAAAGATATTAATAAAATTTGAAGCCTCCAGTTTATCTTGAACACTTTGCTAATTCCATAGAATATCTTGGTCTAATTACAAGAATCAACTTCCTTCATCTATAACGCCTTCAGATGCCCTGAATTCAGAACACTCAATTCAGGTCCCAAAGGCTGTTTCTTTTATAATCCAGAAAAAGATTCATTTGAAAGCCAGAGTTACAAAGGTGGAGACACACACACACACACACATACACACACACACAATCTTCTGTCTGCGGTTCACTCCTCTGATAGCCACAAGAGCTGGGGCTGAGCTAGGCTGAATCTGCTTCTGAGTCTCCTAAATGGATGACAGGAGCGCAGGAACTTGGACCATCTTCCACTGCTTTTACAAGCAAGGAGCTAGATGGGAAGTGAAGCAGCCAGGACTCAAATCAGTGTCCATATGTGATGCTCAAGTCCAAAAACAGTGTCTTAACGTGCTACACCACAATGCCGCCCACCCCATTCCCACCCCTTTTTCCATTGGCATATTTCACCTACTTTAGATGCTGTATGAGCTAGGGACAGACAGAAATGCTATGGGTTTAATCATTGACTGATAATTTTTTGTTTGGTTCATGTCTTTTCTGCCCCAGAGCATGTACCATGGCAGATTTGGGATGGTATTATGTGTATGAACTCTGTGTCAGACACCAACTTGTAGAAAAGGTCCCACCTGCAAGTTGAGCCACTGGAAGTTCGTCCAACACCCCCCTCACCTGCCTTGCCCAGCTTGTCTGCATCTATTCCTTAGGAAGTCTTTGAAGACCACTGTGATAGGCACTTGAACAAGTAGCCAAAACAAACATGTGCTGGCCCCTTTTGCTTCCCATGCAGAGACCAACTGGTAGAAAGTTACATTCAATCTTTGGCTTCTGCATTTTGATGGAAAGATACACATTTTTATTGTTGACAGGTAGTTTCAGCTGGAACAACCAAAAGCTAAACTTGCTGAAGCATAAATATATTTTTGTATGTTTGTTGCAGAAATCTGATCTCTCAAAGATGTGCCTATCAAAGTAAATAGCTAGTTAGTGACTTTCAGTTAATTTCATTTTTTAAAGTTAATGTGGATTCTGGCAGTTATACCTTACACTTGTTATTTTAAAATAACAATATTACAAAATGCAAAAAAGTATGTTTTGTGAGTACAACTGTTTATTAGCAATTTTATTAGATGATGCAGAAACTTCCACTGAGAAGCCTTCTAGATTAATGTTTTTCTAGATAATCTGGATAAATAAAAGCTTTCATCATATCCTTTAGAATAAGAAACGGACATGTTTGTATTGTTTTCAAATAAGCCCAGCACTCAGTAGGATAGCCTGATTGTTTCCATTGTGTACTTTCCTCTTAACAGGGTTTTCGCCCTTTTTTAATTTCACCCCGACCATCCCTGTTATCATAGCAGTGACTTTTGACATTATGTGTTTGCAACTAATGTTAAGATCCTGCATTTAAATTGCACATTACTGAAATCAAAACCTTTAAATATTGTTACTGAACTTAACCCTTGTTTAGAAAGTTGGGTAAAATAGAGCAGGATACAGACACTTCAGCCTTGTTTCTCCAAGCGTGTGTTGCCTAACCTCATCACGATCGTGGAGGTGCAGCTGGAATGCAGAACCCCAGGCTGCCACCTGGTAACCTGCATTGTGATGGAGCTTCCTGGGTGATTCTGAAGCACAGTATAATGAACTGTACTCTGGAACAGCCTTTCTTAATCCACGGATAAACCATGGAGAACAGGGCACTTCCCACATCCTTGGTGGCAGAGTTTCAACAGTAAATCAATAAAATAAAGCCATGTATGCAGGAGACGTACCCTCTTTCTTGCCTCTGGCCATAAAATCTTATTCTGTGATTTGTTGTCCTGTCTTTGTAGTAGTGCAGCCGTATCCTTGTTACCCTGCAAAGTACCAAAGTGACCACAGACTGCCCCACCCTTAGGTGCAGATCGCTTGTAGGGGAGGTTGCCCTGAGCCACTGCAGAAGAGCAGTAAGTTGCTGCAGGAGGTCTTTTTATTACTATTATTATTATTTTCAAGCGCCAATTACTTGTGATGTATTAAGGCAACTGGAACTGATACAGTTATTCTCGTTCAGTTTGGTAAGGTGGAACCAGTATGACCTCTGGCTTCACAAATGAAGTCTACCCTTTTCCTACAAAGAAAGCCATCTCCAATCTCGCCCCTTCCACAAACCTCACACGCCAAAACTGCCAATCCCAGAAGAAGCTCATTTTGATTGTAATGGGCCACAGCCTTTTCTAGTGCATCGTTTGTGAAACCCAAGTGGGCTAATACAACAGGGCAGGCATGCAAATACCATTTCTCAGTGACCTTTCTAAGAACGGATTTCCTCCTTTCCCTTTTCGTAATAAAAGGAAACTTTATTTCAGAGTAGCAAGTGCATTGTGTAAACTCATCAACACCCTCTCTATCCTCCCCTCCCCAATTTGTTGCAGACCAGGATGAAAGAGCAGCGGAGCTCAGCAGGGAGCAGAACGAGAAAACCATCCGGAGCACGCAGACCGCGCTCCGCAATTTCCGCGAGTTCCTCATCTCCAAGTATCCTTCGGAGACCAGAGAGATCTATGTCATCCCTTGCAAGGAGCTGGATGCCTATCTTGCCTCTTTCTTTGTGGACGCCAGGCAGAAGGATGGGTCTGAGTACGAACCCAACAGCTTGGCCAATTACCAGTGTGGGCTTGAGCGGTACCTGAAAGAGCACAGATATGGCTACAGCATCACCAGGGACAAGGAATTCAAGCGGTCCCAGGAGGCACTGAAGCAAAAGCAGATCGAACTCCGCTGCAAAGGGAAAGGGAATAAGCCACATAAGTCCATGAAGCTCACCTTTGCCGACGAGCTCATCCTGCGTAAGCGGGGACTGCTCAGCCGGTACAATCCAGAGGGCCTGCTCAACCTCGTCTGGCTCAACAACACCAAGGCTTTTGGCCACTGCACGGGCTTCCATGGATCCACCTTGAAGTGGGGCGATATTCGCCTCCGGGTGACAGAAACCGGGCTGGAGTACCTGGAGTGGATGGGTCAGGACGCCGGAGACCTGAACGCCAAAACCAAAAGAGGGGGCACGGACTCCCGAGTGTACGCCACACAGCACGCCCCGCAGACGTGCCCGGTGCAGGACTATAAGGAGTACGCTCAGCGGCGGCCCCCTGCCATGCGGTATGAGGATGCCCCTTTCTACCTGTCCATCAAGCCGGTTGTGAATTTGGCGGCTCTACACTGGTACAACTGCCAGGCCCTCGGCAAGAATAAGCTGGCCAAGATGGTGAAGACCATGTGTGAGAAGGGCAACATCCCTGGCCGTAAGACCAACTTCAGCGTGTATCAGAGCTGCAGCACACTGTCCGAGGCCCAGAGCAACCAGCTGGTGCTCATCTGTAACAACCTGAGCCAGCAGGCTGCCCAGTCGGTGGCTGGGCGCTCCAACAGCGGCAACTTCGTCCTCTCGGCCTCCTATGACTCCTCCTCAGACACAGCCTGATCGGGTGGCTGGAGCAGGACTTTGGTGACTTTGTCCAGAGGAACTGTGACTGTACACCGCTTCTCCTTCCCTTTCCTCTGCGCTCAGTGTTCATTCACTTTATATAGATATAACTATCTAATATATTTTTCTTTTTACAGATAAGGCAATGGAGATAGTTTACTATTACTGACATGGTATTTCTAGACTTCAGACACACCACCGTACTTATGGGCAACCGTGACGAGGGACTACAGAACCACAGTGGTCCTCAGGCAGCACACAGTGGAGGGGGGATTCCGTTTAATAGCTATCGGAAGGGAGACTGAGTCACCCCGGACTCTTATGTTCTCAACTTCTGCTTTTCTTCTCATCCCATGTCTCATGTTTTGAGTCTTTTTGATAAATGGCTTTTTTTTTTTTTAACTTTGTCACTTATGTAGAACTGTATTCAGTCAGATCCCAAACATGAAAGTCAGTTTGACATCAGATTATCAACATAGTCTTTCTGAAACATAGTTAGAATTGTAGGTCCTGTCCCTTAGTTTTGGCAGTGTGTAAGAATCTAGGTGTTTCTCTGACATCTTTTGTTTGGGAGTGAGAGGAGGGGAAGAGAAAGAGAAGGAATGAAGGGGCCATTCTTTCTGGAAGATATATAATTTTCAAATAATATGCAAAGTCTAATATAGTGGCAAGAAAAACCTGTTAGGTAGGTCCTGTTTATTATGCTGGAACCTTAGGAGAATGTTTTGTGTCCCTAAGAACTGAGTGCAGATGAAGTTTGATTATCAGATAACCAGAAATTTAAAACTACTAAAGCTTTGAAACCGTTCCCAAACATCAGCATGCATATCAAACATAAACAGAAAACAGAGAATGGGAAAGCATCATGACGCTTTAATCAAAACAACAAAAAATTCATCCTGCTCAAAACACAAACCCTCTAGATTACTTACTTAAATAATAATTACCTTCAGTCTCTCCTCCCTGGGGATTGCTGGACTCTGGTTGTGACCAAGGGAATATTGGTACTCATTTTAGATAATAGTATTTTATTACCACCTTTAGCAGAATTCAAGCTTTATTGAAAATGTGTAAGTTTCTTCTACAGAATACAAATGTGTTTCTCTGCGTTATCCTGCAGTTGTAATAATTTTAGTTAAACATTTGTGATGTTATTCCCAAGATCTATGTTTGCAAATCTTGAAACCTGTGGTAGATTGTTAGTTAAGCTACTTTAAAAATAAGATACATTTGCACACTAGAATCACAAGAGCTGACCTAGGTTTCTTTCCTGTCTAATGGCTCACAGTATAAACTCCCAGTCTTACTAGACTTATCGAATCTGGGCATTCTGTTTGGAGGCATTTGCTTTTCAAAGCCATCTCATAATTCGCATTAGTTGGGAAGATATTATATAGTCAGGATGAATTTCATTCTGATTGGCCTGACTGGTGACAGCTGAACTTGCCTTTGGCTGGGCAGCTCTTTTCAACACTAAGCACATAAATGCCTGTTCCCCTAAACCTTGGCCTTTCTTTTGACCCAGGAGTGGGAAGGCTACTGTGGACTTTGGGTGGTAGGATCAAATTAATTTTTTCATGACTTTTCCTCCATAGAGGAGTATTCATTTATGCATCCAGAAATCGTAAGAAAGAGCAGAGGGTAGCTTGCCATATTCTGTTAATGATATTAATGAGGGCAGCTGCCGTTTTTGAGCCAGCACTGTGCTGAGTGAGCTGCATGCATTACATTCATGCATCACATACAGTTATTAATTTTTTTAAAAAGCAGAAAATACAGTGTATTTAACTGTGCCAGCCAGAGATAACTACTGTGAGCATTCTGACAAGGATTTCATCAGATGTGTTTTAATACATACACATTTATTTCTATAGACATTGTCTTCATCGTTCCTCCTAACAACTTTGAATAGGGAGTTATCAACATTTTATGATGACGTGAAGATAGGTCGGTTAGATGATAGCTAAGGAATTGGTCATCTCTTCTCTCCCTCCAGAGGCCTTTGCATTTACTCTTTCCGGTACCAACTCCTGATTAGTTTCCAGTGGCTGGAGCCAGAGGTGGGGACCCAGCTGAAAGGAGTGTGGAGCTGCCATTTGTGGTAGCACGCCGTGTCCTTTGTCCCCTTCCGTCCCCCTGCGCCATTCATTTTAAACCATTGAGCCTTTCTCCCAGTTCTCTTCACAAAACCATCCTCTTCTCCTTACTCTGTAACTGGTCCCTAAGTACACAAGACAGCCTACTTGAAAGAAAGTGTTTTGAACAAAATAATCTGGGTTTTGTGTGGGTTACTTCTCCTGTTAGAAGAATTTCTGTAAGATACTTGAAATGTGATTATGCATTTTGGTTTTTAATTGGCATCATTTCTAAGCTCTTTAGGTGTCTGATAAAGTGAGTTTGCCTTGAGCTGCAAGGACAGTGGGTGCAACTTAGACAGCAGAACTGCAGTCTTACAGTTTGTGTTGTGTTTATGTAGGCAATGAATTGAATATCTCTCCTGCTTAACTGTACTACATTTTCACTTTAGACAAACACAGTTACATTGAGATGTGAATGATTATTATTTTTTACTTTGCTAACTCAAGCCAAGTAACCAGGAACATTGTAACACTGAGACTCAGAGTATTTTTTCTAAAGACTAGGTTGCAGAAACATAGGCAAATCACAGTATCTCCTTGTGTTAACTGAGATTGTGAGAACTTGCTCTCTACCTCTACATTTTTTGTTTTTATCTGGACAATACAGAGGGCTTGTCACAGCCAGATGCTATTTTTACTGTTTAGAATTTCAACCAAAACAGTCATGTGGCAGAGGTGGGTGGCACAATTTGTGTGTGTGTGTGTGTGTGTGTGTGTGTGTGTGCAGGAAATTCTGCAGTCCAGCAGGTGTACCCCACACAGAATGTACTGCCTTTCACATGGCAGTCACATGGCTCACAAGGAAGTCACATGGTCATGCAGAAACAGGTAGAACCATTGACAGTGTTGACACTGTTAGATCAAGGTGATGCCACATAAATTCTACAGTGGCCCTCACAGGACTCTGCAAAGATTGCACTGTCTGCAACAAAGCCAGTAAACTCATGTGTCAGCATTTGGATGACATAACTGCATTTGGAGAGGCAGAGTGATCCAGAGCTTTCATCTGCCAAATCATTCCCCAGATACCTGTAAATGAGCCCCAACTGTGGCTGAAGCTGTGAGCTAGAAACTCAATCCAGGTTTCCTACGTGTGAGTGCTAGGGCTCTGGTTTCTTGAGCCATCCTTGCTCATCCCCAGGATCCACTAGAGGAGGAAGCAAGTGTTAGGAACTGGAACTGGGTATTTAATATAGGCACTCCCGAATGGGACTTCTTAGCCACCACGTCCAGAGCCTTCCCCTAACTGCATAATCTACTCATTCCTCCAATTTCATATGTGTATCTGTTAACACCACAGACACCAGGAATGTTTTTAAAACTTGGATATTCAAAGATGTTGGAGAAATTTGAGAGATTTATCTACGGCCTTTTGTAATTCTAATTGTTACCTTGGTCATAAGGGACGGTCTGAATGTGACTCTTAAACCATTGGTTTGGTAATTGCTTTTCTCAAGGTTAAATTTTCCCTGTGGTAAATCGCTGCCTAATCTACAAAAGAATAGTCTGAAAACTTTCTAGTGTAGGTTAGGTCTCTGGTTTTTTCAGTGAGATCATAGTTAGCTGAATCTCTCATAGCATTAATGTTTCTATGTCCCAAATGGCATGAAATCAGTGACTTCATTGTGATGAAAATTTATAGTCCCATAGCAAATATCAAATATTTATTGAGCAGCTAAGGTCTAGACACTGGGAGGGATACAAAGATCCATAAAATAGTGTTTGTTCTTGAAGCATTTATCCACCATGTTCACATAGCTGTGCGTCTGCATAAAAGCATGCATCTGTCGGCAATGACTCATTGATTACCTTCCTACAATGTGCTGTTGGACTAAATGCTTCTCTAAGTTTTCTCACTCAATTCTCACAGTAGCTCTGTTACATGCATAGTGTCTCTCTGGTGAACAGTGAAATCCAGCAAAGACAAATGTGTTACGCATGTCACCCTTAACAGAGGAACACCAGTGGGGTGGACAGTCGGAACAGCAGTTAAGACAGCAGTACGGGACACCTGCATCCCATGGCACTGTGTCTGGGTTTGAGTCCCACCTCCACTTCTGATTCCAGCTCGCTGCACACCCTGAGAGGCGGATAATGTGCAGGTAGCTGGGTTTCTGCTACATGCTGGGGAATGAGCTGCCAGCTTCTGGTTTCCTGGCCTAGCCCCAGCCAGTTCACATGGCATTTGGGGACTTCACCAGCAGATGGAAAATTCTTAATCTCTCTGTCTTTCTCTGTGTGTGCATCTGCCTTTCAAGTAAATGAAAATAAAAATTTCTAAATAATAAGATAATAGTTACCATTAAATATAAACATGCTTCACAAAGATAAAATAGTAAAACCTTCAGCTTCAGTATCTGAGACTGCTTGCAGATCTGGATCCTGTTAAGCACTGCCCCTTTCTGTTCTAAATAGCCTGTGAAACTGTTCAGGGGTTGGGTTTTTGGGTTTTGGGGTTTTTTTTTTTTTTTTTGGTTCATTTTTTTCCCCTAGTTTGACTATTCCCACAGTTTTGTATGAGGAAAAAATTCCTGATTTTAATTAACCTGACTTGGGTATTTTTTATCTTACTGCTGTAGCCAAAATAAATTTCTAACACTAAGCATCTATAAATAAAATCTCTTATGAAATAGAGGAAATAAATTTCCAAGAGTAAGGATTTTGAGAGGAGTGGACACGAATTTATTGTAGTAGGATTTTTTTCCTTAAAAATATTCACTTAAACGTTAAAAAGAATTAGTCTAATAAAATTTTCTTAACAATCCTTTGTGAAAGATGTGTCTGTACATATCATAATATATGCTGCAGATAGATGTTGGTGAGGACATGCGCAATTGTTGTGTTTTTCCCTTAATGCATACTATTCAGCATGTTTCTTCAATACTTGTGTCTGACTGAGATAATATGAGAAAGAGTGAGGAAGGTCAGGTAATTTTAGAGATCACTGCCATTGAATAGAACTGGGATAAGGAAATACATTACATGTGTCATCCTCCTAGTGATTGGTGTATTCCTTGGGATAAGTCAGCAGGGAGGAGGGAATGTTAGTGGAAAACAGCCAACAGCTCTGCCTTCACTTTTCTCAAATAAAAGGGAAACAGAATCTCTCGTGTTTCAACCATATGAATTGTTCACCTGAGCCTGCTGAAACCAAGCACAGGACCTGACTTAGTACTGAAGATTGCATTTTTTTTTAAAGATAATTTTTAATACATTTCAATTGCATTTTTATGTAAACCATAACTGTAGAATTAGAATCAGACAGAGTAGTAATTAGGCTAGAGACCTAATTTGATCAGAATATGAATCAGGGCAGAGTATTAATGTAAAACAGCTGTCTGTTGAATTATAATCATAGTGTAGGCCTCAAGAGGCACCTAGAGATGATCTGGTCCAGCGGGTGTTAGTGCAGTGAAGAACAGAGGTCATCAGGTCCTCGTGCAGGGGGTGGGGTCAGAAGATGGAAACAGCACAGAAAACACCCTAGAGCAAACATCTTCCTGCTTGGAAGCACCATCCTCCTGGGGTGGGAGGGCTCTGGTTGCAAAGTGAGAGTGGAAACATCCCTCTCCAGGCAGACCAGGAAACAGACCCAGAGAAGGCAGGGGATTGCTTGGTGCTTGCGCCTTGTTTAGATGGGAGCCACAGCTGCAACCAAGGCACGTGACTTCCTATTGGTAGATATGCTTAAAGAGGAACAGCTTTTTCACTAAGAAAAGAGTGTCTTCTTGTTTTCCAAGTTTTAATTGTCTTTTAGCTCTTAAGTTCTTATTAGGCAGCACGTGACAACACTGCAGTTTCCAAATAAGAGATTGGAGTGTGAAGTTCACTTTTAGTTGTGTAGGGGGTTGTATCTTGACTTCTAGTAACTTCTTTTGAAGCTCAATAGGATAATCTCTAAATGTAATTGTTTTCCTTTACTTTATGATTATGGAGAGGAAACCTTATAATCTTTTAACTATATTAGTTGTAGTTACAGATTATTGACTGAAAGGTAACATTTTGTTAAATTTGATATTCACTTGGATATCCAACTACTTAATATCTGTTTTATTGGGTTTTGAATGCAGTTCATGGACTAAAAATACTGTTTGAAGATTTGGGATGTAGTCTCAGGAAGATCAAATTTCTATTTGATATTTGGTATTTCTGAAGGGCATTTGTTTAGGAAGAATGGGAAGTAATGAAAAAGGCTTACATCAGGAGGATATAGAAATAGAACACATTTATATTTCTCCTATTACCTTTCCTCTTCTGAAAAGTAATTCAAGCAAATTCATAAATTTTTATTTCGCAAATGATATTTACCAAATCATATTGAAAAAAGATCAAGTTCTAGGACATTGAAAAAGGTACTATGTAATTGTGGTGGTTTTATGATGTGTTGACTTTTGCTAGATTTCTAATATTTGTCCTGATATTACACTGGAGCTAGCATTTTTACCATTGTGCATTCATTTCAGTATTAGCTATGAAAATGCTTGGGTATTGGGTATAATTTATTTGTATAAGTAGAATTAAGAAGTTATCAGCAATATAGACTCCTAATGGTAATTGTGCATACTGTATTTTAATGATTTTTTTATGCCAGTTTATTTTCTGTAATTCTTACATTTTATGAATCAAACCTTAGTATACTTCCACTAAAAATTAATTTATACTTATTTATACTGGATGAACTAGCAGATCATGTTTAATATTAATCTACTCAGAACAACTGAACTTTTATATCTATATCCATGATATTACAACTTTTTAAATAGCATTTATAACAAAAGAACTTCTGTTTTATAAAGTATTTGTTACAAAAGAAAATTTTGCCAAAAAACCATTGCAATTTCTATGCATTGTGTCATCTCCAGAGATGTCGTCGTTGAGATTTTGCATGTTGTTCAAGGTGCTCTTTTGTATGTGTGCTTGTGGTGTTTCTGTGGAATTGTTAACCATTGCTGCTTTCACTTGTTGGAGTTAAGCTGAAAGTCTGTGCCAGTCAACATTTGTGTGTGTGTGACTTGAGAGAGTATGTACTTCTTCGTTTAGGATGTTGAGCCAGCACTTAACGGCCTCTACAGAAAGAAGTACTGTAGTTGTCAAATGGTGCCGAACTTGACTATCTTGCTATATGTCATTCTAGGCTGGGTCAGGTTTTCTTCTGCACTTCCCAACTCTGCTGTATCAGCACAGTATCTGAAAATAGACAAAGAATTCTGAACTTCTCCAGTGCTCCCTCCTCGAGAATTTAAAGAAAAAGTTTTCTCCTGATACTTGAGTACTTGGCAGAGCCCCAGTGGAGTGACAGTGGAGCAGCACAACTTCTCTTGATCTGGATGTTTTAGGCTGAACCAGGAAACGTCAGAGGACTGTGATGCGTGCAGTGTTTTTGTTGGTTATTCATGGCCCATTGTTTGATTTGCATTGAATAAGAATATTTAGTAATTTCATATTATTGAAAAAGGATCATTGAAGCATCCCAAAGGTCAGCTGCTTTCCTTCTTAGCATTTGCTGGGACTTAATGAACCCAGGCAGATGCCATTTGACTGTTGGGTTCTGTCATGCCCACCATCAGGTATCTGCTGTTTATGTCTCCCAACTTGCCTCAGCAATTCCAAACAAATTCTGAAAGCAGAAAGAACATGTTTAAGTGGATTAACTACCCTACTTTATTAAACATCATCAGGGACTTTATTAAACATTATACTTTTATGTACACTCTTGAAGGGCAAATTGCCATAAAAATGTGAAGAAGTGGTTTGCCTTCCTCACAGCAACATGCCAAGCCTCCTCACTTCATATATCACAGTCTCTTCTGCCAGTTCAATGGGTCTATAATTACAAAATCCTTTTAATAAAGGGATCATCTGCTGAATTATATAGAAGCTCTTTGTGTGACCATCAGACACATAGTGACAGCCAGTGCTGTCTTTGAACACATTGCTGCGGAAATTACCGATTAATTCTGAGAACATTAAACCGAATTCATTCAGGCCTCTGCCATTTCTTTGCTTTAAAGAAAAAGAAAGGCAGATTTTAACTGGGAGCCTTTTCTACAAAATATGCTTTAGCCATTCGCTCCTCAATAAGATGATAAAGCAATAAAAAGGAATTCAATTGTGCATGGTCTGAAGAAATTCGGCTTTTGTCCATTGCCCTCCAGTTCTACATTGGGAGTTTTCACATGGAGCCTTTATACACATGATTCCTCTTATACCAAAGACCAAGGCATGCATCCTGATGACTATCAATTTCTAGTAACAACAGGAACGTTTTCTTAAATGCTGCTCTTTTGGGAACTTCTCTGAACTTCGTTCTGAGGCCTTCATGCCAAGGATGTTTTTCTTAATCCAGTACAGATGTCTGTACATGTAACTGCATACAGATGTGCTTAGTAGGTTTCTAATCAATGGAGTGTTATATGAAAGTGTTAACTGTAACTCCAGAGGCCTACAAACTGGTAAGAGAATGAATGGGAGCATTTTCAGTTCAATAGAATCACCATGGCTGTATGACTCATGAACCTGCTAAAAGAAAGAACTTCAATGGTTTCGTAGAGTGAAAGGTGTATTCAATCCCAGTAAGGTCTTCCATCTTTTCTTACGAAGAATATTTTCAAAGTTCCTTTTATCCTAATCACTTAGAAGTTAATTGGGTATAAAAAGATAAATTTACACATTTAGCCACTACAAGACTAGGCATCTGTTTAGAAATATATCTACAGTTAATACTTAGAAAAAATTTTATGAAGAGAAATTGTTACTGTACAATTCTTTGAAGCTGAGTTTCTTTAATGGATACAATTGTCATTTTTGTTGATCATTTGTGGACTCTTGGCTTTTAACTTATTTATGTGGAAAAAAGGCCTGCCTTTTTCACTCAAATTGTGTTTTTTTAGACTTTTTTTTTTAAAGATTTTTATTATTATTGGAAAGCCGGATATACAGAGAGGAGGAGAGACAGAGAGGAAGATCTTCCGTCCGATGTTTCACTCCCCAAGTGAGCCGCAACGGGCCAATGCGCGCCAATCCGATGCCGGGAACCAGGAACCTCTTCCAGGTCTCCCACATGGCGTGCAGGGTCCCAATGCATTGGGCCGTCCTCGACTGCTTTCCCAGGCCACAAGCCGGGAGCTGGATGGGAAGTGGAGCTGCCGGGATTAGAACTGGCGCCCATATGGGATCCCGGGGCTTTCAAGGCGAGGACTTTAGCCGCTAGGCCACGCTGCCGGGCCCTGACTTTTTTTTAAGCTGCTGTAATTTGTGAAAGAAATAGAAGAATTTAAATGGAAGGAAATTTCTGTTAATATATTCAAATGTGGACCTCTGAGCCTTTGGTTGGTTAGTCCTCTGCCAAGTGATGTTGGTAATATGTGATGTTGGTTTCAGTTTGATTTGGCTGCTCACTGATCTTTTACACTAAGCTGTTTTCATCTTTATGAACCATTTTTTCCTTCATATGTGTGTACTTGTGCTTTAAATAAAGTTCTAGTTTATGTCTCGGTAGTCTATTCCATTGTTTGTATAATGTTAGCCTCTAGTGTAGCGTAATTTTCTGTTGTCTTCAATATGTGTTGGTACAGACTAAAACGTATGGAAATAAAAGCAATCCAGTAAAATAAGCAGTGAGTGTTGTTGGTGTCTCTAATGAGAGCATGCTTTGGTCACAGTATTTTATACTTGAGTATGATGGCTGATCCTTGTTTAATGTTTTCTGCAGCACTGGCTGAGTTTTGTAGGTCCAACAATTTTAAAAACGTGCTCCAGTTTGGAAAAACTTTTGTTTCCCTTCCGGTGTATGTTTGACCACTGAAGAGCAGAAAGGCTGGGGAGGGAACGCTGGTATCCCTGACTGCAAGGACGCAGCTCAGAGGGCAGCTGAAGCCTATAGGAAAGCTTCTATCCAATTGTCAGGTTACCTTGACAATTCTCTTAGTAGAGCAGAAAGTCCCATTGCAACCAAGGAACTCACTATCTGACCTGTCTTTGTATGCTTGCCAGGTGCTTCTTAAATAAATACAAAGTTACACTAAGCTAAATCGATGTCAAGTTATACACTTGTTTATTTTTAGGAAAATCTTTTTAAATTCTCCTGTGTCTTTCATGACATTTATCACATTTGAGAGTTTTCTCTGAACAGATTATAACAGGTACTCAGAATAATTATGACTAAGTTGGTCAATTTCAGACATCTTTGTTGTGTCACTACTTACTCAATAAGGAAAACCGTAATAAGCACCTGAAAGTATGATACTCTCATTCATAGACAATTATTTTACAGAAATGTTGAAGCTTTTTTTTCGTGTCTGAAATAATCCATTGACTCTGCTCATAGCTGAATATTTCAAATAGAATGGCAATATTTTAAAACATATTAAAATTATAAACAGTTGTATTTTTGTTTTGGTATTGTATGTTAGTAGGCAGGGAACACATCTCCAATGTGTATGCAAATAATACAATCAAATATGACAAATATACAGGATTGGCATTATGATATAGCAGGTTGAGCTTTTACCTACAATGCTCGCATCCTTTATAGTGGGTTGGTTCAAGTCCTGACCACTCCACTTATTTTTTTTTTTAGATTTATTTATTTTCATTGCAAAGTCAGATATACAGAGAGGAGAGACAGAAGGTATAATCTTCCATTCAATGATTCACTCCCCAAGTGACCACAACAGCCAGATCCGCGCTGATCCAAAGCCAGGAGCCAATAGCTCCCCCAGATCTCCCACATGGGCTCAGGGTCCCAAGGCCTTGGGCCATCCTCAGCTGCTTTCCCAAGCCACAGACAGGGAGCTGGATGGGAGGTGGGGCCTCCAGGACCGGTACTAGTGCCCATATAGGATCCTGGTGCGCCCAAGGCGAGGACTCTAGCTGCTAGGCCACCATGCCAGGCCCCTGATATTCTAATTTTCATCCAGCTCTCTGCTAATGCGCCTAGGAAAGCACAGAAGATGGACCAAGTACTTAGGTCCCTGCATACATGTGGGAGAAGCTCCAGGCTCTTGACTACAACCTGGCCCAGCCTTAGCCATTGTGGCAATTTGGGGAGTGAACCTGTGGGTGGAAGATTTTTGGCTTTCTCTTCTCCTCTTTCTATATCTCTGTCTTTCAAGTAAATAAGAAGTGAATATAAAAACATCCATGACATTATTTGCCTAAAAGAGGAAGAATATTATATATAATTCAGGTTGGGTAATGTTCATGTCCCAGCAGCCCTGCTTCCCATCCAGCTCCCCAACTGTGGCCTGGGAAAGCAGTACAGGACAGGCCAAAGCCCTGGGACCCTGCACCCATGTGGGAGACCTAGAGGAAGCTCCTGGCTCCTAGCTTCAGATCAGCTCAGCTCCAGCCATTGCTTGGGGAGTGAATCAACAGATGAAAGATCTTCTCTCTGTCTCCTTTATATATATGACTGTCCAATAAAAATAAATAAATCCTTTTTAAAAAAAATTTAATTTATTTCTAATCATTTTCCTCATGCAATTAAAATGGATAATGCAAGGGGTCTTCCAGAAGTTCACTGTGGGACTAACATTGTGGTGCATCACGTTAAGCCTCCAACAATGCCAACATCTCTTGCAATGCCGACATCGCATATCAAAGTATCTGAGTCCTGGCTGCTCTGCTTCTGACCTAGTTTCCCACTAATGCACCTGGGATGGCTATAATTGAATATAATTTTTATATGGGTTGATACAGTCTAAAACTTCAGTAAGTAAAAGAAATCCAATAAATTAAGTAATGATGTCAATATCAAAATGACAGCATGATTTAATCACTGTAGTTGAATCTGTGGCACAGACATGAGAGACTGTAATGTAGTTTCTGGCTCCTGGTCTCAGACCCTGGCATCTGGGGAGTAATCTGGAAGATGGAAGATGCTCTGTCATACATAAATGAATAAATTATTTTTAAAATTTTTAATACAGATTCATGTGGGCCTTGAATTTCTATTAGGATTGGGAGAGTTGTGGGGAAAGGTGGGTGGGATGAATGTTTCCGTTTTCCTTCCTGTATTCACAGGAGGGGGAACGGAGATGAGAAGGTGTGTGGCTCCTTGCTGTCACACTGCATAGCACCTGGACAGAATCAGTCCTTTGAGGCTGCATTGTGGGGAAGAATGTTCTAAGGGTGTCTGTAACCTGAGTGGTCTTGATTGTTCTTACAGGTTGTTGGCTCTGTTTGAAGTTGTGTCTAAGGCCTGTTTGCTGTCCTCAGCTGTCAGTGTGCCCACAGATCCAGATGCCTGTTGTAGAGCCTGGCCTGGATATTGTTCAACCTGTCCTTTCCGTCTTTTGATGAAGTACTCGGAGTCTTCTCTTGGCTTGGGTGAACTGGCTGTACATCTTTTCTGTTCATCTGGGTGTGCTTTCCATTCTTGCATGAGGGACAGCAACTAAGGTGGCCCCATCCTACAACATTTGTACCAGGATAGGATCACATGTCTATGTGATTTTCCCTGATGTTGAGGATCAAACACAGCAACCTAGGTGGGGAGACCCTAAGAAACTTCATCTGAGAGATTTTTATACCGTGCTCTCATGTTGTGCTAGCTGGTGAAGGGTCGGGGCCATGCCAGGTGGGTGCAGCTGTCTGCTCAGTCCCTTCCCCAGCCCTGGCATGTGAACTGGCAGGTGCTGCACCCTAGCAGGAGTATTCCCAAAGATCTACGAGGCTCATACCCAGTCCTGATATTTAGAAGTGCCAGCAGATGCTGCATCCTAGCCTAGTTCAGCCTGTCCCAGACCTGGCTCGAGTGCACCTGCAGTGCTGTAACCTAGCAAGGACCGCAAGGCCTGATCCCAGTGCCGGTTCTCTCACATGCCAGTCCAGCCTGATGTGACCTGCCTCCAGTCACCACACCCAAAATCAGGTGCTGCGTCTAGTTGGGGCAACCCTAGAAAACCCCTACCATGCCTGGCCCCAAACTCAGCTCTGTTGTTTTGTTTTGTTTTAAGATTTATTTTTGTTGGAAAGTCAGATATAGAAAAAGGAGGAGAGACAGAGAGGAAAATTTTCTGTCTGTTGATTCACTCCCCAAATGGCCACAATGACCAGAGCTGAACCAATCCGAAGCCAGGAGCCAGGAGCTTCTTCCAGGTCTCCCACATGGGTGCAGGGCCCCAAGGCTTTGGACCATCCTCGACTGCTTTCCCAGGCCACAAGCAGAGAGCTGGATGGGAAGTGGGGCTGCCGGTACTAGAACCACTGCCCACATGGGATCCAGGTGCATGCAAGGCAAGAACTTTAGCTGCCAGGCTACTACGCCAGGCCCCCAAACTCAGCTCTAACAGGTGCTGTGACATAGCCTGGCCCATTCCACCCCAACCCTGGCTCTTGTGCACATGGCTGGGTGTTTTGATCTGATCCAGGGAGCCCTCTAGATAACCCCTTCTGATCTCCAAGCCCATCTCAGCTCCCTTGATTACCTGCTGATGTAGTGACCTGGTCCTTGGACGCCTCCAGGAATCATTTTATATATGTCAAAGAAGCTCTCAACAGTCCTCACACCAATTTATCCCCAGTCTCCCAGCCCCTAACAATTCATAGCCCTTCCATGTGCCCATGGCAGTGGTGATGGTGGAAGGATGGCTGTAGCTGGCATGCACCCATGGTGGCACAGCAGGAGCTCCACCCTTTCCCCCAGTACCTTAAAAAAATTAGGCAGCCATGCTGGCATCCTGGTATAGTAACCGTGAACACAGAATTGGCATTAAGCAGGCCCACAATGCCTGCCAGCTTTTGGCTGCTTTTCTCCCAGCAGTTTAACACCTGCCTAGATACAGTGTAGCTAAGCTAGGTACTTGCTTACATCTGGGTAATGAATCTTTCTAAAAAAAACCTTTTTTCTGGGAAAAGAAACATGCTTGTATTTCAATTGTACCCAAATAAATTTGTAACTCAATTTCTGCTAACTTTTGGAAATACCCTCAGGTGCATAAATTACTCAGTGTTGATGTATCATCTCAAAAGATAATCCTTAAAGCAAATGTTGAATTTTTGAAAATTTATTCATTTTTATTGGAAAGGTAGAAGTACAGAGAGCAGAGACAGAGAGATTTTCCATCCACTGTTTCACTCCCCAAATGGCCACAATGACCAGAGCTGAGCTGATCCGAAGCCAGGAGCCAGGAGCTTCTCCCACATGGGTGCAGGTTCCCAAGGCTTTGGACCATCCTCGACTGCTTTCCCAGGCCACAGTTGGGGAGCTGAATAGGAAGTGTAACAGCCAGAACGTAACCCAGCTCAGCTCTGGCCGTTGCAGCCATCTGGGGAGAGAACTAGCAGATGGAGGATCTGTCTCTCTTGTTTCTTTTTTTCCCATAAATCTGTTAAGACTTTCCAATTAAAATAGATTTTTTTTTTAAATGTGGTTATCCTAAGACCATGTAGCTTATCTCTTCTGTTTATTTCTAGAAGCTCTGCCGTCTTGCCATTCACGTGTAGGTCGTGACCCATTTGGAATTGTTTCTGTTGGTGTTTATAATGTGAAATAAAAATACATTTTCTCATACAATGTTAAGGGACTTGTCTGTTAATGAGCTGAATTAGCCTGCAATCTTGCTTTGTTTTTTGTTTCTGGATTTTTATAGAATAGTTATGTTGTCCCTTTTTCTATTCACTTGTAGAATTTTGTAGGTTTGACATTCATTCTCTAAATTTTGGAATAATTTACTGGTAAAATCCATCTGAACTCAGAGGTTTTTGTGGATTCAGTTTCCTTAAGGGATATAAAACTATTCAAAAATTTTATTTCCTGTTTTGGTGAGATGTGGCTTTTCTAGGTATTTGTCTCCTTTCTCCAAATTTTCAAATTTATTGGTATCAAATTGTTCCTATTGTCTTTATTATCTACAGGATCTGTTGTGACCTTTTCTCCCTAGTGTAATAATTCAGTCTGTTCAAATTCATCTTTTGGAATTCTAAGTTGCTCATTATTTCATTGATTTTTTTCATCACGGTGTTGTTTCCTTCTACATTTTAAAAAAATGTGTTCTTTTTATAATTTCTTGATACAGTTGATACTGAACCTTTCTTTTAAGGATTCATTTAGTTTACTTGGAAGGCAGGACCTCTTGAGGCACTGCAATTACTAATCAGAACTTTGACATGTTGTGCTGTCAAATTCAGTTGAAATATTTTCTGATCCACAGTTTGTTTTTCTCTTGCTGTGAAGAAGATACTATTATTCAATATGAAAAGCATTTACATATTTTTATGTATTATGATATATAAATGTTGCATCTCTAGAACCAGTCTTGTTTTTGCTTGTTTATTTTTACTTGAAGGAGGTTGTGTTTAAAAATGTATTACCTTCTCAGATCTCTCTGCTGATACATTTGTGGCTTGGTTTTTGTTTTTTTTGTTTTTTTTTTGAATTAACTATATTTAGGGGTACCAATAGGAAGTGTGGAATCAGGTGTTTTCTTGTTTAGTGACTTTCATGCTGTTGGTTGTCTCCAGTTGCCAGGTGATGTGTGTTTGTGTGCTCACCTTTTAAAACTTCTAGTCTAGATTGATCATTATTGGTAGCTGATAGTGATTTCCAGACATGTTATTGGCTCCCGCTGCTTCATCTGGGAGGAGCTCAGCTCCGCCCATAATGATTGAGCGCAAGGCTGGGCGAAGGCATTCTGTTGGCTGATGACAAGTCCACCAATGGGATTTGTTTCCTGGTGTATGAGCCAGGAAGCTGGGGAGGCTTTCCATCAGAGATCCAGGCAGGCAGTTCTTTGTTCTTAGTTTGTTTGCATTCTCCCCATGCCCACAGCGGGGCTGCAAGAATCGCCTGAGGCAATGCCCTGTGTCCTCTGTGATCCAGCGTGTAGCCTTCCATAGCAGATTTTCCTCGGCTTAATATGGCTGCACTCACGAGCTCCTGTGCTCTCTGTGTGGACAGAGGAGTCATTTCCTGCCTGCCAGTCCTGCGATCCTACAACCTCAACCTTGTAGTGTGTTCACTCTGCATGCCCAACTAGTCCTGACTTTGAGCAAAGAGTTTGTCCTGTCGACTAGTGAAAGAAAAAATGTCAAGCCCTTCTTTAGTAATCTGGCGGGAACCCCACCCTTTTCCTGTTTATAGTTGTAAATTATTTTTGCTTGTTCTTCCATTGATACTGTCTCCTAAAATTTCCTCAGCTTCATATCATTATAACTGCTTCTACCTATGAACTCTAAAAGTAGTTTATGAGATAAATATAATTTGATCATCACAGTCATAAAGGAAACATATTCCATTTGATCATTTGCACTCAATTTCTTCCCCATTATATAGACATATGAGCATCCTTGTTTCACTACATGCTAGAGTTTTGGTTTTAATTTTCAACATACAGTGTCTGCCTTTTGTTAAAAATTGAGTAAAAATGAAATTATTTAAGAGCAGCTAATTGTTTAATGTAATAATTCCACTTAAACATTCTATCTAAAACTGTAGTCGTCATTTAAATAAATCAAATTTAGTTGTTCTTACTGAATAATCTGAATAAATTTATGGGACAGAGATTTTTCATAAGCGCAAGGAGCTAATGTATAAACTATATTCTCTAAAAAGATGTATTTATTTTGAGAAGCAGAGAAAGGTAGCCAACAGATAGGGAACTCCCAGCCATGGTCTGAGTTCCCAGGTGTCTGTGGCAGCTGGGGCCAGTCTGTTTGCTGAAGCTGGAGTTGAGAACTCAATCTGGCAAGAAACCACTGCTGCTGCTTCGCAGAGTCTGCCTTGGCAGGAAGCTAGTGTCAGGAGGCGGAGTTCTGCACCAAAACCAAGGACTCCGATGTAGGCTAGAGGTGTCTTAATTAGTATCTAAAGAGCTAGACTAAATGCTCACTCCTAAATTGTGTTGTTTAATAAGAATATTCCCTGTAATATCTTCACTGAAGTGACTAGAGTATAGTGACTTCTTTACCTGGTCTAATATCTAGCACTACCCATGACTTATCAACCCCATGACTTGATCAGCCAGTGCTTGGCAGAGAAGGTACTATTTCTGTGAAATGAATGAAGCTATGAAGCTAACAGTTTCCTCAAATATAGGTGGACATGAAATTGCTCACACATTACAGATAATTTATGTAAAATCTCTTGACTAGATGCTAGATGTGACAAGTTTTCTACTAGAATCCCTTCATTGCTATCAAGCAAGTCCAACAAATAAAGGAGTTATTTATGTTTGTGGAGGGTAGTGAGAGGATGCAGTGTTGCCAGCATTGTTTGGGACTCCCTTGCTATAACACATTCACTCTAGTGCACTATGCGTTCATCCATTCATGGAGGATCAAGATTTAAAAGGGGAAGATACAGTCTCAAGGAGCCCACCAACTAATTGAAAAATCTTCCACACACAATTAGGTCACACTCCTACAAGACAATGAAGGAGACAATAAGGAAGTTGGATTAGTGTTGGGAAGAGTGTAGAGTGAACTGGGGTTTGAAAATGATTGTATTTCGATTGGCAGAAAGACTGTGGGCAGATTTCTCAGCCTGTTTGGGGAAGGTGTGGTGTGGATGGCTGTTCTGACTGTGTGGATACGAGGAACAGGAGACTGGCAGTTTGCTATACAGTTATTCCAAAGCAGGAGCAGTGAAAGAGGAGGTGGGTTTTTCAGTGAATGGAAATTCATTTGTATCTCACCCTGACAGTTGCATTACCTTTTCATTTGACTTCTTGGAGACCTTGCTGTTAAGTGCCTTGTTTGAATACAGAAACACTACAGAGAGGGTGAGAACCACTAGGTAAAGTGCATGCTGGTAATGTTTTATGAAATAATCTGGCTTGATTTTTAGCAGATCATAGAGTAGGGAGAAAGACCAGCTAATGTTTGAGGACTTGGTTATCTCTTTGGCAACTAGCATGTAAATTGGATACATTGAGGTAGTCTGGTTTTCATCTGAAGTCATCTGGGCAATTTAAAATATGATTCCTCTCCTCTGGGAAATTGTGAGCCCTTCTGGAGTCTTCTTGCTTTTTTCCCTTGAATCTTCCAATTAGCTCCAAGTGATTGGGTGGGTTATAGGGTCAGGGCTTTAATATTTTTCCTTATTAATGTATGAAAAATTAAAGAAAAGGCTAATGTTGCTGCATTTAAGAATGCCCATGATGGCACAAAACAGTATTGTGCCTGTATATGGCCAAGAAGTGGCCGCTCTGGGCAGGCGGTGGAAGATTAATTTTCTCCCTGCCTGTTTCCTCCCACATATTTTGTTGTTCTTAGCGAGAAATGCTGGATTTTTTTTCCAGTGAGACATTTGGATAGAACATTTTCTGCTTTTCAGCATTCATTTCCCCCTCTTGTTTTTGGAATGTCTGTACTACTACATCAGTTAATATTTATGGCAAACAGTGATGATTAAAGGAAAGTTGCAGCATTGATTCCATGCTAGAAATACTGTTTCCAACTTCATGTATTCTAATGTGTGTATTACTTGGTAGAAATTCCATTTTAAATGCATTAAATTTCAGGAATTCTCAGTTACTTAACATGATCCCCAGATGTAATTCTCTGAAGAAGGCAATGGCAAATTATTTTAATGTTTTTATTGTTTTTGTTTCTAGCTTATTCTACTAAGCTGAACAAATTTCCTGTATTTAATATTAATGATGACTTGAATGATCTGTGTACCAGTGCAGTAAGCCCCAATACCACCAAAGCCACGCGGTATGCCCTCAATGTGTGGCGATACTGGTGTATGACCAACGGGCTCAAAGACCACACCGACATCACCAAGGTAAGGCGCTCATGCATTTGCTTCTTCTTTTATCAAACTTCTCTGAGCTTTCAAGTGCCAGGCACTGTGTTAAGCACTGAGAGGAACCCAACACAGTAGCTTGCTGCTGTTGGAAAAACTTCGAAAGAACATAAACTAGAAAGAATGATATTCCTAATAAAGAGCAGAATTGAATAGATGTTTTGTGAGTTTGTAGATCAGAAGCACCTGAAAATTCAGATGGACAAATTCAAGAGAGAACTGATATTTAGGCCGTATTTTGGGGAGAGCAGCGGAATGCCAATAGAATTAGTTGAAGAGTCTTCTAAGCTGAGTGGTCTGAAGAAAAGTACAGTTTGTGCAGAAAGACTCACTTGCCTGTGACAGAGGCTCTCTGTATGTCACTGGGTCACTAGCTGTAAAAGCAGGTTTTGATGATGCTTATGTGGCTGGCTAAAAGCCTTGTTACACAGGTGAATGGCGAGTCTCTTGTTTTTGTTTTTGTTTAGCATGCTTAGGCCTTCCATTTCCCTCCTGGAAAGTGAACTCTTAAGATTCCCTCTAGCTTGAAATATTTGAGTTATTTTAATAGGACAAATCTTGGACATGTGGAAACAGAAGAGAAAGATACTATGTTTTGATTTGGGTATATTGAATCTAAATCAGATTCCAGGTGGACATGTACAATGAGTGGTTGGGAATGTGGGATTTTAATAAAAAGTTTGTTTGCAGTACAGAAGCTTCTTAACTTGATGTAATCCCATTTGTCTATTTTTTTATTTGATTGTCTGTGCTTATGGAGATTTTTCTAGTAAGTTATTGCCTATACCAATGTTATACAACGTTTCCCCAGTCTTTTCCTGTAGTAATTTGATGGTATAAGGTGATAGATTTAAATTCTTGATCCATTTAAAGTTGGGCTTTGTGTATGAGACGTAAGGTAAATGTATTGTTTCGTACTTCTGCACACATAGATACAATTTTCCCAACACCATTTGTTAAAGAGACTGTCCTTTCTCTAGAGATTGATTTCAGATAATTTGTCAAAGATTAGTTGGCAATAGATGCATAAATTAATTTCTGATCTACATGTCTGTTTTGTGCCAATACCAGGCTGTTGATTTTAAAGTGTGGTATTATGATGACTCTGGGTTTATTTTTGTTTTTTTAAGATTGCTTTAGCTAACTGGGTCTTCTGTATTTCCATATAAGATTTTAGCATTTTTTCCCAACATCTAAGAAGAATGATTTAGCTATTTTTATTGGGATCACATTGAATCTGTAAATTGCTTTCAGTAGTATTGACATTTTCAGAGATCAGGCGCGTTCAGGGTGGTATGGCCTGTAGACAAGTATGGACATTTTCATATTAATTCTTCCAATCCATGAACCTGTTAGATTTTTTTCATTGTTTTTTGTCTTCTTCTATTTCTCTCCTTAATGTTTTATAATTTTCATTGTGGATATCTTTGATATCCTTGGTTAAATTTATTCCAAGATACTTAAGGTTTTTTTAATAGCTATTATGAATTACAATTTCTTTATCAGCTGTGGCATTGTCTTTGTATATGAAGGCTATTGATTTATATGTGTTGATTTTATATCCTGCAATTTTACCAAACTCTTATGAATTCCAGTAGTTTCTGAGTGGAGTATTTTCAGTCCTCTGTATATGGAATCATATCATCAGCAAACAAGGATAACTTGATTCCTCCATTCCAGTTTGTATCCCTTTGGTTTCTTTTTCGTGCCTAATATCTATGGCTAAAATTTTCATAACTATATTGAATAGCAACAGTGAAAGTGGGCATACTGGTTCAAGGTCTCAACAAAGTGAAGAGGCAACAACAGAATGGGAGAAAATATTTGCAAATTAAACAGTGATAAAGTATTAATATCCAGAATCTATAAAGAGCTCAATAAACTTAACAGCAACAAAAACAACAAATCCAGTTAAGAAATGGGCAAAAAACATGAACAGGCACTTTTCAAAGAATGAGATATAAATGATGAACAGACACAAGAAAAAATGTTCAAAATCACTCACCATCAGGGAAATATCAATAAAAAACACAATAAGGATTTTCCTCACCCAAGTTAGAATGGCAGTCATCCAAAAGTCAAAAAACAATAAATGCTGGTGAGGACATGGAGCATGTTACCCATGTTAACTAGTTTGCCATGTAAATTAGTACAACCATTATGGAAGACAGTATGGAGATTCCTCAGAAATTGGAAAAAAAAAAATCTACCACATTAACCAGCCATTCCATTCCTGGAAATTTACTGAAATGAAATGAAGTCAGCCTGTGAGAGAGTTATTTATAACTCCCCCCCGTTTATTGCAGCTCAATTCACAATAGCTAAAATATGGAATCAACCAAGATGTCCAACAAATGATGACTGCATAAAGAAAATGTGATATATATATATGTGTGTGTGTGTGTGTGTGTGTGTATACTATGTAATACTATCCAGCCATAAAAAGGATGAAGTTCTGTCTTTTGCAACAAAATGGATACAACTGGAAACCATTGTGCTTAGTGAAATAAGCCAGTCTCAATAGACAAATATGTTTTTCTCTAATGTGCAGCAGCTAGTGCATAATACCAAAAAAAGTATAGGAATAAAATGATTACTTGGGAAAAGGTGTTTTTTTTAAGATTAATTTTATTTTTATTGGAAAGTCAGATTTACAGAGAGAAGAACATAGAGAAAGAAAGATCTTCCATCCACAGGTTCACTCCCAAGTGAACACAGTGGCCAGAGCTGAGCCAATCTGAAGCCAGGAGCCAGGAGCTTCTTTTGGGCCTTCCACGTGGCTGCAGGGTCCCAAGACTTTGGGCCATCCTCAACTGCTTTTCCAGGCCACAAGCAGGGAGCTGGATGGGAAGTGGAGCAGCGGGGACATAAACTGGCAGCCATATGGGATCCCAGCAGTTGCAAGGCAAGGATTTAGCCATTAGGCTATCACGCCAGGCCCATGATTATTGGTTTTACTCTGGTGTTAGTGTGGTCTTCCTAATTTTTACTTGTTCAGTATTATAATTAGTGGTGAATTAAACTTGTGAATATAGAGTGTTTTGCAAACACCAATCAAGAGAGAGGAGAGATCAAGGAACATTTAGGGGGAATGAGGAAATTCACCAAGTCTGTTTTCTTCATATTTGCAAAATGTTTTTTTTTATTTATCCAAAATGCAGAGTTATGAGTGGGTGAAAGAGAGAAAAGTCTTCCATCTGCTGATGTACTTCCAGAATGGCCACAACAGCCAAGCTGGGCCAGACTGAAACCTTTAAGAGTTCCTTCCAGGTCTCCCACATGGGTTTAGGTGCTTAAACTCTTAGGCCTTCCACCACTACTTTCCTAGACATATTAGCAGGGAGCTAGATTGGAAATGGAGCAACTGAGACACCAACTGTGCCCTTATGGGATGCCGGCACTGCAGACAGTGACTTAACCCACTATGCCAGAGTGCTGGCTCCTGTGGCTTCAGGACGCCCCCACCCAACCTCTTGCAGCTTTTTGGGGATTTAAGCCATAGCTCTCTCTCTCTCTCTCTTTCTCTCTTTACCTTTGCCTTCTCCTCTCCCTCTCTTTAACTTTCAAATAAGTGAGTCTCTAAAAAATTTTATTTGACAGGGAGAAAAATGTATGAATGAAGGAAAGATGGGTGGACAATAGAATAACTTCAGTAAGTTACTGATAGGAAAGTATTTCCACTATTCCCAATGAAATTATCTTCCCAACATGCACATAAAATAAAGACCATAAATATGTCAGAAAATGAAAGAAAATCGTTCATCATAAGGCAGGAGCAAAATGTTGGAATGAAGAACATGGAATCATAACTATGAGAGGAAGGGAAGGCTGGAGGGAGGATTCTCCTATCCACTCATTCATTCAGCAAATGCCCGTAACAGCTAGAGTTGGACCAGGCAGTCTGGAGCTTACAGTGCAGTCTAGAGCTCCCACATGGATGATGGAGATCCAGGTACTAATGTCATCACCTGCTGCTTCCCAGGGTGCACATTAGCAGAAAGCTAGAACTAAGATTGAGCCAGGATTCCAACCCAGGTGCTCAAGCGTAAGCTGTCGGCATCGCAAGGCATCTTAAACACTATGCCAATCAATGCCTATTCTTAATTCCTAAGAGAGAGAGTGTGTGTGTGTGTGTGTAAAATTAATTTTCTTTAAAAGATAATTCACTTTTGAAATGAAACAATAATAATACAAAAGGAGAATAAAATATTAAAGAACTTCTCATTAGATACTGTGAAAGTCATAAGACAATGAAATAACATCTTTAATGAGCTGGCTGAAAACATAACTGCCAATCTAGAATTTTATACTCAGAGGAAATAAAAATGAAGCCAAAATAAAGACCATTTCAGACAAGACAAACGGGACAACATTAATCACTGCAAAAAAAAAAAAAACTAGACAACAATAAATGTTAGAGTGTAAGCAAAATTATGCCAAATAGAAACTTGTGCTTCACAAAGGAATGGAAAATATTTGAAGTGGTACAAAGAGACATTTTTTCTCATTTTAATTTCTCTTAGTTAACTGCTTAAAACAAAAACTATACATGTATTTCAAGATTTTTTGGTTATCTGTGGAAGAGAAAAATATGCCATAACAGTAATACAAAGGATAGGTAGAAAAATGATAGTGTAATATTGTAAACAGAAAAAGATAAAATGTAATATTTTGAGTTTCCAATAATATATTAAAAGTTAGATAGTAGTTGAATGCAGACCGTGATAAGTTAAATATATATTTATTAATCTTTTAAAATTTATTTTATTTTTATTGGAAGGCACAGAGGGGAAGGTCTTTAGTCTGCTGGTTCACTCCCTAGATGGCCAGCTCAGCCAGCCAGGAGCCAGGAACTTCCTCTGGCCCTCTCACAGAGGTGCATGAGGCCAAATACTTGAGCCATCCTCTGCTGCTTTTCCAGGCCACGAGCAGAGAGCATGATGGGAGTGGTGCAGCTGGGACATGAACCAGCACTCCAATGGGATGCCAGTGCCACAGGCAGAGGATTAGCCTACTGTTCACCTGTGCCAGCCCCTGTCTTTACTAATCTTTTTTTTATAAAAGATTTTATTATTATTGGAAAGCCGGATATGCAGAGAGGAGGAGAGACAGAGAGGAAGATCCTCCATCCGATGTTTCACTCCCCAAGTGAGCCGCAACGGGCCAATGCGCGCCAATCCGATGCCGGGAACCAGGAACCTCTTCCAGGTCTCCCACGCGGGTGCAGGGTCCCAAAGCTTTGGGCCGTCCTCGACTGCTTTCCCAGGCCACAAGCAGGGAGCTGGATGGGAAGTGGAGCTGCCGGGATTAGAACTGGCGCCCATATGGGATCCCAGGGCATTCAAGGCAAGGACTTTAGCTACTAGGCCACGCCGCCGGGCCCTGTCTTTACTAATCTTAACGGCAACACTAAATATAAAAAACAGACACAGAGCTGCTTACCCTAATGTAGGAATAAATGAAATTGTAAGAAGTATTCGACCCAAAGAGCCTTGGGCCTCTGCACCTACCTGTGGGGCCGGGAAGAAGATCTAGGCTCCCAGCTTCAGAACTGCTCAGCTCTGACTGTTACAACCATTTGGGAAGTGAACCAGTGGCACAGAGAGCAAGGACAGTATGTATGGCATTTATGAGAGGTTATAATTAAATGATAGACAAGAGTCAAATTACTAAAACCAGGACTAAGAGTGGCAATATTGCTACTAACCTCACCAGAAATAAAACCCATTATAAATGGATACTGTTAACAACTGTAAGCCAAAAATTTTGGTAACTTAGAGAAAATGAACAAATTTTTACAAAAACACGAACTACTAAAAAAGGTTCAAAAAGAAATTTTTTTTCCTTTTTTTTTTAATTTTATTGTATTGTTGTTGACAATCTTTACATAGTTAATTGCGGTTAAAAAAAAAAGGTTCAGGGGGTATAGGGAAGTGGGTAATACTATTATGTCCATATTGTTTCCATCATGTATTTAAGGTAAAGGGGGATATTGAGGGAGAAGCCCCACCCGGTTTCCCGCCCACCCCGAGTCCCGGATGTGGGGCATGCTCTGTGATATTTGCTCAAGTGGTTTTAATAGTTCTCCAGTTGTGAATTGCTGCCACTTTCGCTCGATGAGGTCGTCCACTGATTGATATGGTTCATCATAAAGTCTCCGTTTGCCCCATATTTCGCTGCCAACATATAGCTGAGATGAATGATTGACCTGTGCTGTCTTCTGTCTTTTCCTGGTTAGAGTTCCGAGTCCAGCAGTTCGATTGGGGAGATCTCCAAAGAAACTTTTTTTTTTTTTTTAAAGATTTATTCATTTTATTACAGCCAGATATACAGAGAGGAGGAGAGACAGAGAGGAAGATCTTCCGTCCAATGTTTCACTCCCCAAGTGAGCCGCAACGGGCCGGTGCGCGCGGATCCGATGCCAGGAACTAGGAACCTCTTCCGGGTCTCCCGCGCGGGTGCAGGGTCCCAATGCATTGGGCCATCCTCGACTGCTTTCCCAGGCCACAAGCAGGGAGCTGGATGGGAAGTGGAGCAGCCGGGATTAGAACCGGTGCCCATATGGGATCCCGGGGCTTTCAAGGTGAGGACTTTAGCCGCTAGGCCACGCCACCGGGCCCTCCAAAGAAACTTTGTCTGAGGTATTCCCAGACCAGATTCTTGTATGTTCTAGCAAGCACAGGGCCCGGCACAGTCCATCACCCCGATCAGCTGATAAAGAAATTTTAGAAATGTAATAGACTTCTAACAAGTAAAGGGAATGAATTCGCAATAACAAAGTTACCCATACAAAACAAATAAAAACACAAGTTTTATTGGTGTCACTGATGAATATCAGTTATTTTTTTAAAGATTTTTTTATTTTTATTACAAAGTCAGATATACAGAGAGGAGGAGAAACAGAGAGTAAGATCTTCCGTCTGATGATTCGCTCCCCAAGACCACAATGGCCGGTGCTGTTCTGATCCGAAGCCAGGAGCCAGGAACGTCCTCCAGGTCTCCCACGCGGGTGCAGGGTCCCAAGGCTTTGGGACGTCCTTGACTGTTTCCCAAGCTACAAGCAGGGAGCTGGATGGGAAGTGGAGCTGCCGGGATTAGAACCAGCGCCCCATATGGGATTCCGGCACGTTCAAGGAGAGGACTTCAGCCGCTAGGCAACGCTGCCAGGCCCGATGAATATCAATTGTTAAAAAATTTTAAGAGGGGCCCAGTGCAGTAACTGTGACTAAAGTCCTTGCCTTACACGTGCCAGGATCCCATATTGCTGCCGGTTCATGTCCTGGCTGCTCCACTTGCCATCCAGCTCCCTGCTTGTGGTCTGGAAAAGCAGTCAAGGACGGCCCAAAGCCTTCGGACCCTTCACCTGCCTGGGAAGAGGCTCCCTGCCTTGGGTCAGCTAGCTCCAGCAGTTGTGGCTGCTTGGGAATGAATCAGTGGACAGAAGATCTTCCTTCCTCTCCTCCTCTCTGTATATCTGACTTTCCAATAAAAATAAAATAAATCTTTTAAATTTTTTTTAAGAAAAAGAAGAAAAGGGAACACGTTCTAATACATTCTATGAGGCCAGTATTACTCTGACACCAAAACCAAAGATGCTCTGAGAGAACTGCAGACCAATACATGTCATGAATATACACACAGATTCTTCAGTAAAATGCCAGCAGATTGAACCCATTACCTATAAAAAGCAATGTAGCACTGAGAAATGCCACCGTGTGGGTGAACCTTGTGAGTGGAACAAAGGGACATATAAGTTAGACACAAAAGTCCAGCTATATATGATTCTGTTTATGTGAAGTCCCTGGAACTGAAAAACACATTGAGACAGAAATGTAGAGGTTACCAGGGCCTAGAGTGAAGAGGAAATGTGAAGTTACTCAATGGGTGTACACTTTCTGTTTAGAATTAGAAAAAAGTTCTGGAAATGGGTAGTGGTGATTACCATAACATTGTGAATGCAGTTAATTGCACTGAATTTGCATTCATTGTGATTGATAAATTTTATATTATGTATGTTTTACCACTGTTTTAAAAATGCAAGTGAATAACTAAAGAGGTAACTGCTTCTCGATAATTGTTCAAAGCAATTACTACTACCCTAGGATCTGTAACTTCAATTTCACCTGTTCTGACTGCACCCCTGCCATCCCTCCTTTCTCTCTACAGCCTTCAGCTTTTCTAGGTCAAAAAGTATTGTCTTCCATACTCTGTGAAATCACTATTGGCTGTTGTCTGTTACTGGGGACTTGAACATTTTCATGCAGGAATTCAAGAAAAGGGCCTCATTTCTCCAGATCTTCCACAACTTAGATAATAATACCTGCTTCCTAGGTGCTAACAATCTCTCAGCTCTCCAGTCCTGGATACTCTGTTCCCACGTACAGGATCCAGCAGTTCTTGGCTGGCCTTGTGTTATCTAGAGGACTAATGATGAGAAGATACCTCCTGGTCTTCTGCCTTCAGTACACTCTCAGAAACGGGCATTACAATAGATAAAAGGCTGTTCTACACAGAAAGAACTGTCTTTTTTTTTTTTTTTTTAAAGTTAAAGCTGAAGGATCCCAGATGAGGGATTATCTTTGCATAGAAAAGTTGGAATAATCTTCATATAGAAAGCCAAATGTGAGCCAGCTCTGGAAGAACAATCGAGATTTTCCAAATAGAGGTTTTAGAAGATAAAGCATTGCAGGCAAAGGACAAAGCCTGTGTGAAGACACAGAAGTACAAAATGGTCTTGTGATTGCTGGGAAAGTCAGTGAGGCTTGAAAATAGTACAGAAAAACAGAACATCAAGCTGGGGACATAAGGTGTCTATCAGTTATCTACTGTTGCATGACACGAAAACGTATTGGCGTAAAGCAGCTGTCATGTTCTTTGCTCATAGTTTAATGGGTTCGCGTCTTGAGCTGAGCTCAGATGAGAGGCTGTGTGACCTCGTGTGGGGTCTGAAAGTTAGATGGGAGACAGCTTGTCCACATATTCCCACGGTCTCAGTCCTCCACGCGTGACAACATGATGTGCTAAGAACACTAAGAACCTAAGTAAAACCTAGGTTTGCAATTCATATCTTGTCATTTCTACAGCCAAACAAGTCACATGGGCAGCCTAGATTCAAGGGAAGAGAAAAATAGATTCTACTTCTGCTTGACAGAGTAGCACACATCAACAAGGAGTGTTTGTGAAGACTTGCATACAGGTGACAGTTTGGAGTTCAGATCAAGAACAACGGGCGGTTATCAGAGGCTTTGTTTTACCTAGAGGTTTTTATTCAGAACACTAAGGTAGAATGTAAGATTTTCTGCTCAACATCCCTCATACAGGAACCACTCCTCACCTAGGACCTACATAAGATGTTGCAGATGCCACCAAACTAGTATTAGAGTTGCTTGGGTTGAAGTGAGCTCATTAGAACCTTCCTTTCTGATTTTTTATAAAGATTTATTTATTTTTATTACGAAGTCAGATATACAGAGAGGAGGAGAGACAGAGAGGAAGATCTTCCGTCCGATGATTCACTCTCCAAGTGAGCCGCAACGGGCCGGTGCTGTGCCGATCCGAAGCTGGAAACCAGGAACCTCTTCCAGGTCTCCCACAAGGGTGCAGGGTCCAATGCATTGGGCCGTCCTCGACTGCCTTCCCAGGCCACAGGCAGGGAGCTGGATGGGAAGCAGGGCTGCCGGGATTAGAACCAGCACCCATATGGGATCCCGGGGCGTTCAAGGCGAGGACTTCAGCCTCTAGGCCACGCCGCCGGGCGCAGTGATTGTTTTGTCTTACTGACAATGAGTTAGTTCCTGCTAATACCTGAAGTTCTGGGGTGTGCTAGGTGGCTGCATTTACAGCTGTGTAAAATCAGTCTGCACAAAGAGACAGGAGATTGAGAGAGGTCTAATGGCCATGGAGTCCACCAATTCTGATACTGCTTTTTGCTTAACACTTGTTTAAACTAGTTCTTCCTCTTGCAATCAAAAGTATCCTAATTAGTATAAACAGAAGTTAATACCTGTAAGTAGGGAGCTAAAGGTGACGACATAAATGCAAAGCCAGCTGTGATTGAGTATAGTGATTAGTGGGAAGTTGTTTGAGTGGTTCTTGCTGATATACAAAAGTAATTTGAAAAGGTTGTGACAATGGAATTTAAAGATAAGTTTACTTGGTGGCAGAATTTTCAGAATTCATACATAAATGAGAATTCTTCAAGAAGTTAATGCAGAATGAATACATATGAAAAAACTATGGATTTCAATTATTTTTTGCACCCAAACCTCATCATTTAATTTCATTTTCCATGAGCTTTAGGAAGTATCCTCATGTAAGGAAGCTGTTCCTTTTGTATTTTGTATACAGCTACCCTACTCTGACAGCTTTTCAGTTGAGTATCTTGGTGTTTCTTAGTCGGATTGTCAGAAACCAGTTATGTTCTGTTTCCTTTCCTATATGCATGTGTGTATACTTACTTCTTCTCCTTGTCTTAGTTGGCTGGAAGACCCAGAACAGTGTTATGTAATCTTAGTGATGCTCAGCAGGCTCATCTGCTCCCTGACCTCTTAAGAAAGAAATCTAGTATTTTCATCCTGGTAAATTGTTCTTGATTATAAATACTGTTCATCACAATAAGATGTTTTTGTTTCCAATCTAAAATTAATTAAAATTTTTTTAAACGTGAAATGAATATCACATTTTCAAACTTTCAGTTTCTGTTAAGTTTATGTTTTCTCCTTGATTAATAAATATGAGTTATATTACAATATCTAAGATGAGCTCATCCTCACTCTGCCATAATCCTGCTTATTGTGATGAGGTGTTGCTGTACTAGAAGTCTAAATTTGATTTGATGAAACAGGCAATGTTTGTTTTGCAGAATTCCATTATTAACTTGAACTTGTGTATGTCCTCACTGTGTACTGTATCAGTGTTTACACACTTTAACAAGGAATGTGCAAAATGAAAATTGCTTGTATTTTATTTAGGAAAGTTTACATCCATGTTCGTATACTTTGTTTCTTGGCATAGTATTGGTAAAATTCAGATATTTTAAAAATGAAAGTAAAAAAGTTTCTTTTCTTTTTTCTATGTCCTAAAACTTAAAGTGCCAAAGACAATTTGAATTGATTCCATAATGCTTTATTTTTAGGCATGAAATATACACATTTGACAAACATATCACTCTTTGCTTCTGCTTGGAGAGATTTAGGTCCTTTACTTTTTATTGAACCAACTTTGATAAATCATATTTTGCTAGACAATTTCCACCTAGATTTTCAAATTAACATGCATGAAGTTCATCCTCTTTATCTAACCTTCGCTCTTGTCTCCTTTCTGTAATTATTTTCTTACTCCTGATACTGTTTACATGTATGTTTCCTTGTTTCTATGAGATTTACTGGAAGTTTGTCAGTTTTATAAGTTTTTTCAAAGATTGCATGGTTTCCATTTTTAAAGATCAGTTTTTATCTTTTAGTTCATTTGTGTTTTTAATAATTCACCATACTGATTTTATATGTGGTTTACTTGTTAGGGTTTTTTTTAAAGACTTATTTTTATTAGAAAAGTAGATTTTACACAGAGAGAAGGAAAGACAGAAAGAGGTCTTCCATCCATTGATTCACTCCCCAGGTAGCCACAACGGCCAGAGTTGAGCTGATATGAAGCTGGGTGCAAGGAGCTGCTCCTGGGTCTCCAACATGGGTGCAGTGTCCCAAGGCCTTGGGCCATCCCCTTGTGACTTCCCAGACCACCAGCATGGTGGTAAGTGGGAAGTGAAACAGCTGGGACATGAACCAGTGCCCATATGGGATGCTGGCACTGCAAGGCAGAGGATCAGCCAGTTGAGCCTTCGCACTGGCCCCAGAGCTGGATCTTGAACACAGGTCTTCATACGTGGAATCCTATGTGGGTATCCCAAGCAGTGTCCTAAGCACTATGTGCAAAAATGCCTGGATTTCAGAATTTTTTTGCACTAAAACATACTGATATTTTAGCAACCTTTTCACCGATTTTGTGAACTACTGTTGAATAGGTGTGTGTGTGTGTGTGTGTGTGTTTTGGTTATTGGGTCATCTTTTGCAGATTGAAACATTGAGGTTGAAAGAGATTATTAGGTGGAGCCAAGTATGGAACCTAGATCTTCCAGTTTCAATGGTGCTCATCTTTCCACCAGATCATGCTAAGGGGTCAACCCTCCAGGGGCCACAAAATGCCCTGTGCACTATTGATCCCTGGTAGGATTAGGAGAAGGAAGGAAGGGTCTGGCGTGTGGCTGTCACCCAGTGTGTAACTTCATGTTTGTCTCCTTTGAGATCCCCGCAGTGAAGCTGAACGAGCTGCTGGAGAACTTCTATGTCACCGTGAAGAAGAGCGACGGCTCAGACTTCCTGGCCACGTCGCTGCATGCCATCCGCCGGGGCCTCGATCGCATCCTCAAGAACGCAGGCGTGGGCTTCTCCATCACCAGTAGCACCTTCAGTTCTTCCACCAAGAAGCTCAAGGAGAAGCTGTGGGTGCTGAGCAAGGCAGGCATGTCCGGCGCCCGGTCTCGCAATATCGTCTACTTCTCCCTTTCTGATGAGGAAGAGATGTGGCAGGCTGGGTGTCTGGGGGATGACAGCCCCATCACTCTGCTGTCCACTGTGGTCAAGTATAACAGCCAATACCTGAACATGCGGACGCTGCAGGAACACGCGGATCTGATGTACGGTGACATCGAGCTGCTCAAAGACCCCCAGAACCAGCCCTACTTTGCCCGCACTGACAGTGTGAAGCGTGAGAGCCGGAGCAGCTCCATGAGGGTGTGCCACGGGAAGATCTACCACGAGCACTCCAGGGGACACAAACAGTGCCCGTACTGCCTCCTCTACAAGTACATGTACATCCACCGGCCGCCCACCCAGATGGAGGCCAAGTCCCCCTTCTACCTTACCGCCCGGAAGGAGGCCAGCGACGTGGGCAGCGTGTGGTACGAGGAGCAAAGGATGGGACTAAGGTCGCTTCGGGGAATTGTCCCAAACCTGGCCAAGAAGGTCAAGCTGCAAAACTGTGAGAACTTTACCTTCGTCTCCTTCACTCAGGTCTCCAGGAGACTGGGTTCCCACAGCTGCTGCCAGTGAGGCCTCTCTGGGGCCAGCCCTGGGCCCTGCCACCTTCCCCGGGCCACGTCCCCCTTGGGCAGGGTGGTGGGGTGCTCATGGGCCTCCGAGTAGGGGTTAATTATTTTTCTCAGAGTGCCTTTTTAGCACAGGTTTTCTCAAAAAGAAAAAGAAAAGAGAAAAGAAGATACTGTTTAAGTAGTCATTAAAACAGACATACACACACATACTCTAAAATCCCAGTAGCCTCGTAGCTTTAGAATGTTCTGAAGACTGTGTGCTTGGCTGACGACCCGTCCAGGAAGCCAACGGCAGTGGGCACTGCTCACTTCTGTTTCCAGGAGACATGGCATTGCCCGTTCCTTCTTCACCTTTGATTGGTGGCACGTCTGGAAGGAGCCTGGAGCGCGGTGCAGGTGCCTGAGCAGGCGGCTGGGCCAAGACGATTGTTCTGGAAGTAGATGAAGGCCTCAAAAGCGTGTTTGTTTGGGCAAGGTTGCCAGGAACCCAGATGATTGGGACCGGGAGCGCATTGTCTGTAGTGGAACAGGGCTTGGAAAAGCCGCCTGTGATCAAAAATGTGAAAAACCTCCTGAAGCGGAAGTGCCTATGTTTTGTTTTTGTTTTTTGTTTTCCCTCAGTACCACGCAAGAGCTATGTTCCTTTGAATATCTCTTTTTGTTATTGGAATTTTCTATTCATTCTTTGCATCCCAGAAGTGGCTCTGTCAGCATACAGCACTGAATCCATAGAACAATTAAAATGGCCATTTTCAGAATAACTAAGAAGACCCAAACAAACAAGCCAAAAAAAAAAAAAAGTGCTGATTAAAGGTAGTTGAAATGGTTTTGTCCAGGTATGACTTTTTCAGTCATGATACATGTCATTCATTTTAGGTTGGCACCAGAGCTTGGCACCTGATGCTTTTGGCACCTGCCAGGTAAGCGGGAAGAAGGGGCGTGCTGCCAGTGTTCACACCAGGCTGTCTTTGGGGTCTGAACGCCTTCCACTCAGGTGAAATCCAGCCTAACCACGGGTGGTTTGAACACCAACAGAACTTTCCAGTAACTCCTCTGAATGCAACAAAAAAGTAAAAATGGAGCCCAAAGAGTGCTGATGAACTGTGATAGTAATTTCTAGGGATCTTTATTTTGTTTGTGAGGTGACTGCTACAACTTTATACCATTCTGTACCAGTGAATGCTTTCTAATCTCAAATTAAAATCCCCAAACAGATTAATCTTGGAGGAGTCTTAAACTCAGCCTTATTTCTTTATCAAAACATTATTTTGCTATTTATTTTCGTCATTTTTTTTTAGTCATCCACTGGTCATTGAGATATATAGTACTTTCTTTAACCAGAGGGGAAAAAATTCAACCAATGCTGCCTTACAGTGTAATGTTCCTATGTCGGTTCCTTCATGTTTGTAATTTGGCTTACTAGTTGGTCTTCCCCGAATAGACATTAATTTTGGTATGTCTCTGTGTATGAATAACTGGTAATATTGTGTTATCAGTGTTATGGCTTACATCACAAGCTGTTGTGTGTGACTTCCTGTAGTGGTTTTAGAGTTTGGGTTAGGAAGAAATAGAAAACATTAGGTCCAGTTGCCTTTTGTGTGCTGAACACCCAAAGGCTGTCTTGTGTGTAGGGAGGTGGTGGTCATTCTCTTGTCAATCTGCTCTTAACCTGAAATATGACCTACGTGGGCTCTTGGAAAGAGGCTGCAGACTAATGAAGAGAAATCTCCACTTTAATTTTAAGAAGAGCCAAGAAATTGCCACTGGGATGACAGGTTTCAACATTGCCGAAAGTTGCAAGAACTGACCCAGAGGCTGTCATTTGTCTGTTCGGCAACAGCTTTTCATGGACTGAATAGTCATGTGTCCCACATGTGATGCTTTGTAAACCCCAAGTTCTGAAGTGTGTGATCTTAATGAGAAACCAGGAGGGTGCATGTTCAGTGATAGGAGATGCGGTCAGAGAACATGTGCCCGCAGCCTTCCCACGCCTCCC
Organism: Ochotona princeps; assembly: GCF_030435755.1. Lineage (NCBI taxonomy): Eukaryota > Metazoa > Chordata > Mammalia > Lagomorpha > Ochotonidae > Ochotona > Ochotona princeps. The sequence continues at coordinate 17,697,485 of NC_080845.1, read as the reverse complement.
CAGGCCGTCGGAGAGAGAAGGAAAACACAATCCTCTAGTGCTACCACCTGCCAGCTCCCGCAGTGGGTACTTCCTCCAGGATGTGTTGTTGATGTGTGTATACACACAGCCATGCATGTGCACACACACACGCACATGACTGGCTTGGGGTGAAGTGTGATAAACCTGCTAAGATGCTTTTACCTGTGTGCCTGGCCGGGGGTGCACCCTGAGGACAGTAAGGGGGCCGGAGAAGTTGGTTCTACCCAGTGCTGAGCTAGGGCAGTGTTCAGCTCACCGGTCAGCTCTACCCAACACCCTCCTTGGACTCCATGATTTTCTGCTTTTGGTGGGGCAGAAGAAAGAATGCCACAAAAACGACAGAGAGAGGTTAAGAGCATTCTCTCCACTTAACCTTTGGAAAGTGAGAATGCATAGCAAGAATACATGAGTCCACACATGAACAGAGCCTCAAGGCTCTGTGTCTGAATTGGTGGTGCCAGAGATGATGGGGGAGAATTTGGCATTTGAGGGGTGAGCTCTTACCTTCAGCACCTCCTGCTGTGCTTCACAGTGAACCTGCTTTCTTGGTCCTGCCCCAGAATCATGTGGCCCTCTCTCTGACAGAGATGATGGGGTGCCTACATGTAGGGCTTGAGCCAATCAAATGTAAAGAGTTTAGCACAATACAGAGTACACCGTAAACACGCAACCAGTGTTCACCATTTTGGTCATCACTTTGGGTAATAATATTCAACTAATCTACATCATATCACTCATTGATCCCATTAGGGATAATCTTTTCACCCCGTTACGTTCTTAAACATGGAGAAACCAAACCTGGTACTGACCAAGTATGTGCATTTATGCCTTGATTCCTACCTCCGGTTGCTACCAAGCCCTGGTACCTCAGATATAAGCAAAAATATGTGAAGGGAGAATAGAGAAGCCTCTGGAGCTTACTGAGACAATTTTCCCATTGTTTAATGTATTTGCAACACAGGAATATTATGGAAGTACTTATATAAGCTGTGAGAGCAGGTCACCTTGGTGGCATGGCCTTGCCTATCTTTCCTGGTTTTCATGCTGCATTAGTCTGCCCTGTGTGATCACTGGTGTTTGTGTTTGAAGAAATGTGAAATTCTCTTACTGTGGGTTTTGTTTTTGAGTTGAATTGAACCTTATTAACAGCATCAAGGTACAGTATACCCTGCTGCAAGCATGTACATGAATCCAGTCCCGTGAGAATTGGGACCAAGTCAGGGTCATGTGAAAATGGACGCCTCTTGGGCAGGTCCAAAGATAACCAGACCTGGAGCTTCTTCCCTACTTGCTGCTCATTGAACCCAAAAAGTGGTTCAATAAAATGGATCATCCCTGAATGGGCAGTGTCACATTTCACACTTCTGCCATCTCCCAAGAGGTAAAGCCAAGACACAAAAATCCCGATTCCTCAGGGGCAGACCATCTAACACACTGCTTCTCCCTCAGCGGCACATCTCCTTGCTGAACACAACTATTCCATTTGAATGTTCAGCTTCTGCAACTTCTTGAATTATTGTGCTATCTCTAGACAAATGGTGAGGGGTTTTGTTGTTTTGTTTTTTTTCAGTTTAGACTAGCTTTGGCCACACCAGTACTCCTCAAAGAAGGTACACAGGATGTTTAACCACTGACCTTATCCAACAAAGATCATTGGGCTGCTTTGATGAAAAGTAGATGCCTACAAGATTCTGAGCTAGAAACATTCAGGCTTCTAGAAAAGCAGACAGTGAAGATCTCAGCAAGAATTCCCTCGCTTTTCTCCGTACAAGCACTGGTTTCCTCTAAGTTAAGCCCCTCCATATTTAGAAGCTGTCAACGGTTCTGGGCAGAACACACGCTGTGGTCAGGTGGGGTGGGGTGTTGAGTTTTTAATGCTCTTCAGTAAAAGAATTCAGTAGTTAGACAGTCAGCACAGCACCTGCGTGTTGTGTTTTCCCCTGACAGTGAGGCATGAAGCTGTGGGAAGGATTGGTGGGGGCCTGCGGCTGCACCCCTTCCCAGGCCATGGGGTCTCAGGAGTAAGCATTTCTGGAAGCCCCACATCAGACTTGGGTCTGACCCCACAGGACTTGTCAAAACTCCTTCAACCGAAGCCACTAGTCCTGCAGGCTAAGTTTCCCCTTTATAATCATTATTATTATTATTACTATTTTGTAAACTTAAGAGTTCTTCAGAGTTCAAGAAATATAGAGTTCTCCATGTTTAGTTGTTGATGTAGTAGTTGCTCAGATAGTTAAGTTCAACCAAGGCGCTTTATTCTTTTTTTAAGATTTATTTTATTTTTATTACAAAGTCAGATATACTGAGAGGAGGAGAGATAGAGAGGAAGTGGAGCTGCCGGGATTAGAACCAGCGGCCATATGGGATCAAGGCGAGGACCTTAGCCACTAGGCCACGCTGCCAAGCCCAAGGCGCTTTATTCTTTATTGAACATAGTTTATATCAAAATTGACCATTTCAGAAAATACTTAAGACCAAATAAAATTATTGAATAATATGTGCATGCATATTGATCTCACTACTATTCATGCTGATTAAATAAGTCACACACACACACATTATTAAGATGAGAATGGGCTCCTAAATACTTCCTGGTTAGTATAATTTATTACTTTTAATTTAACTTTATTGTTATATCTACTGAACTGTTTATCTAGAAGGTTTAGCTGCCTCTTATTCATTTAGTTTCCATAACAGCTCTCTTCAAAAAGTATATCTAATCATCATCATTTTAGTTATTGAGAAACTTTGGCTCACAGAAGTTAATTAAGCTGAAGAAAGTCCCCCAGAGCCTTGGAGAACTTAGTTTTAAATGCAGAAGATCTGACTCCAAATCCAGTGCTCAGTCCGTTAGGAAATGCACCTCTTTCAGGCCCACATGGGTCCACTGAACTTTTTAAAAAACAGTTTGGAAAATATTCCATACTGTGTTATACCTCAAGTAAACTCTTTTACTACTTGATTGGTCAATGTGGCATAATTTAATAATTTCTAGAAAGCTTGGTGGTGGTTATTTTTTTGTGTGAATGGTTACGTTTTCTGCCTAATGAGAATAATGCTGTGTACCTTACGGGCCAGGGTGGGTGGTTATGACAGTTTATCCTAAAACAAATCACCTGCTTTGACATGGCATCATTGTTTGGAATGTAAAGGAGGTTCCAGTCTGTTGTCACAGTTACATGCTCATATTTTTACTTTTGTATTGTAATTTTGGTGTCAGATGATGTTTTTAATCTTAAGACTACAACACTCTCCTAGCAAAATATAATTATTTAGTCACTTGTGTTCTGCTCTTTCCATTATCAGGACATATTTTTGTTCTGTTTTGAGACTTAACAACAGTAGGTCATTAGCCACTCTGAGATAAAGCCCAGATATGTTAAAGGGCTCATCTGTAGTCGGACAAAAAACAGTAATTGCAAGACTAGAAAATTACAGGAGCAGTGCTTTGGCATAGTGGGAAAGCTGCCACCTGTCACGGGCATCCCACATGGGTGCTGGTTTGTGCTCCACTTCCCATCCAGCTCCCTACTACTGACCTGGGAATAACCGCAGAGAATAGCCCAAGGGCCTGGACCCCTGCCATCTACATGAGAAACCCAGCGGAAGGCCAGATCTCAGGTCCAGAATTTTAAGCTGCTCACACGATGTCTGAGACAGAGGTTGTAGCTCAGTCCCTGATGTTGCTTCCTGAAACAGAGACCCTGTGACATTGTGAAGTGTGAAAACTCACTAGTCCTTTACTCCTTCCTGACCTAGTCACTCCTTGCTTGGGGCCACGCCTGAACCGGAGAAATAATTGGCAGGTCCTCAATTAAAGATGGTGACCCCAGTGCTTCTTCATTCAGCACAAGGCTCCAGACCCCAGAGAGGGGCTGAGACACCTGCAGCCTTCTGAGACTGTGGGACAGAGACAATAAATTCGTAGTTGAATAGCAGAACCTCGAAATAATAGGATTTTTCATGTCTGATGTTGGTTCAGAAAACCAGACAGTAAGAAAGAACAGAGCATTTTCAGTAGAGAAGTGGTAAATTGCAAGTTGGACTTTAAAATACACAACCTTACCATGAACCTGGGTTTGACTCTAAAGGGAATTAGACAAACACCCAAATGGCAGGATCCAGAAGAAGGGGACGTATTCGAGGACAAATATAGATGGGGGGCGGGGGAGAAGGAAGATGTGGTATTTAAAAATATGACTGGCGGGGGTGTTCGGCAGAGCAGGAAACATGTTGCCTGAGATGCCCGTATTCCATCAGAGTGTCTGGTTTCAAATTCCTGTTCTTCTGCTTCCAACTCCAGCTTCCTGCTAACGCACACCCAGGGAGAAAGTGGTGATGGCTCGAAAAGCTGGGATTCCTACATTGATTTTCTGGCTCCTGGTTTCTGCCTTTCTCAACCCCAGCTGATGTGGGTATGTGACTGGACCAGCTGAGGGAAAGTGTGTGTGTGTGTGCCTCCCCCCCAAAAAAAATCACTTTTTAAAAGATATGGCTGAACCAAGAAAATGAACAGTTTCCAGAACACTCTTGAAAATGAAAGTGATCTAAAAGAAGCTTTAGGGTTTTCTTTATCACTATTGGAAGGATAGAGTTGCTTCTATGTATAAATAAGAACCTACTAAAATGAGAGTAGATTGAGACAAAGGCAACAATAAAACTGAAAAGATAGAAGGATTTCAAGGGAGCTTAAAAACACAATAGCAGATTATCAGTACTTAACTCGGTTACATGAAGGACAAACTTGGAGTTTTGTTCCCAATACATTTTTCAGAGGAAGTAAATTAAATGGGGGGGGAGGTTGGATTTGGAAAACAGAACAGTAACTGACATTACCCACATTTGGTCCTGTTGCAAAGACTATACTGAGAAAAACTACACTGAAAAGACACCACACGCCAGTGGCAGAGGGAGGAGCATCAGCCGCGGCACTTGACGGGCTGTTCACCTGCGGAGCATGAAAGGCCTTGAGGAAAACAGTCAAGAGGTTGACATGCTGCTGTTGAAAAGCAAGGCGCACTCTGCCTTCCAGCTTCTGTATCCTCAAATGCTAGGAAACAACAGGGAATTTTGAGAGGAAAGTTGTGTCAGAGACGGACACATAAGAGCTCTCCTGTGCTGGTTCACTTCCCAGATGTTTGCAGTGGGCTGGCTGGTACCAGGGTTAAAGCAAAGAGCTAAGAATGCAGCCTAGGTCTCGTGTAAGAGGGCTGAGAATCCAATGACTTGAGCCCATTGCTGCTGCCTCATAGAATCACAGTTGACAAGAAGCTGGAGTCAGGAGCTGGAGTTGGGACTCAAATACAGATATGTAAGTGCGGGATGCCAGAATCTTACTAGGCTAAAAACCCACTCCCATGACTTTGGGAATTTATGGAAAGAGCTAGCATATCCAGAAACACGATAGCTATATACTAGTCTTATAAATTGTACTGCAGTCCACCCAGCTTGGTTTAAATCAACATTTGCTTTATATCATAACTTTAAGGGACTCTTGAGCACTAAATATTAGAACAGTATCCACTCAGTAGAAAAAAAATAGACAAAATGGCTAGAAGCCCACAGAAAAAGGAGCCCAGAGCCTCTGCTTGAATGAGCTACATTAATACAAGATGTACTGAAAAGTCGCTGCCGCACCACAGCATCCTACTTGTTAATTTTTACTACTGAAACAATGTACTGTAATGATAGTATAAAGTTTCAGGTGCGCATTTTAAAATTAAAACGTGCATTGCTCTTGATTCTTCCTATTACCACCTAAAGCTCTATTCCAAGTGTCTCTTGCTTCCAAGTGAGGTAAAGGCTCAGGGTTCAGGGTTCTGATGGCCTCCCTAGGGGTCTGTTGACCACTTCTCATTTGCTCCTCAGATGCAAAATTAAGAGTGGGTACAAAAGCAGAAAATTCCAGAATGTATGTCTGATTTGAAAAATGCTCAAGAAAATCACACTTCAGTTTAGAATACAAGTAGAAGGAAAACTCCTATTTCAACACCAAGAGGCGGGCCGGGCGGTGAGGGACTTCCCTTTGCTGTGAATTCTGTGAGCCTCTGGTAAAACTCAGATATTAAGGGACTAGAAGCAGAACGAAGAAAAAACAATGCATGATTTCTGGAATCTGCCATGGCAGTGTTAGAACTAAAGGCCAGGCGCCTGCAGCTTCTGTGCTTGCACCGGAAGGGGGTAAGAACGCACGGGCAGGCCTGGTGAGCACCCTGGCCTCGGCACTCGTCCCTGGCCGGTGCCCTGATGTCTTCCAGTTTAAAAGCTTAATCCTCCACTTTCAAATGCCAGCAACCCATATGGGCAGCGATGCATGTCCCGGCTCCGCTTCTGATCTAGCTCCCTGCTTGTGACCTGAGAAGGCACAGAGGATGGTCCAAGTCCTTGGACCATCACCATCACTCACCATAGAAGAGTGGAAGAGCTCCTGGCTTCGGAGTGGCTCAGCTCTGGCTGTGGTGGACATTGGGGGAGTGAACCAGCAGATGAAACATCTTTGTGAATCTGCCTTTCTCATAAGAATAAATAAATCTTAAAAGAAAAAAAAGGCAGCGTTTTGATGGAAACATTTTCTATGTGGCTGCATTCCCCGATTAACAACAAGACTGTGCGCCTTGTGTCCTCCTTATTCTGAATGTATACTATTTTGGTTCTGCCTGGAGGATGTTACTGTCATTTCTTAACAATGGAGACGTTCTGGTTGATGCAGAAAGTGCTCGTAACATGAGTGATGTTGCTGTCCCGTTTCCAGCTGCCTTCTCCCAGTCATAATGACATCTCTGCACACACGCATGTGCACATGGGAGCGTGCGCATGGGAAAGCAAGGTCGCATCTGTTTTGTGTTGTCAAGTGTCCGCGATGGACGGGATTCCTGGTTCAGCCACCCCGGCGCTCTAGTTGGTAGTCCAGTGGAGTCTGTAAACAGTTCACGAGCTCCTTAGTTATTTTTTTTTTTTTAAGTTGTCATTCGTTTGGTTTATGTACATGTGACTTGACTCTTTAACCCAGGTTTTTGAAAAATAAAATAATTTAATGTTTATTTTATGTCTGTTTTCTTAAAATAAGTTTAATGTAATCATCAGTATATATGGTTTTCTTTATTTAAAAAATTTAGTTTCATGTTCATGAAAGTAATGTTTTTCTTTGTCTTTTACAGCACCGGATGTCTGAGTGACTCCTACTCAGGTTCCATGCTTTGGGGGTCGTGATGTGGGTGGAGTGTGCTGCTGCCTGGCTCCCTCGGCTCCCCTGCTGGGGAGCTGCCTCACTGGCCCCGGCTCCCATGGTCATTATCTGTGCTGCTCTTCTCTGGAGATTTTTGTTTATGACTTTGGGGAGACTACTTTTAATCCTCAAAACTTAGCAAGTAGAAACTCAATGTTCAGTTTGCCCAACAGCTAAAATCATTTCCAAGAAAGAATTTTCCGGGGGAAAAAAATGTTTCCAGTGGACTGTAACAGTGGCAGTGGAGAAAAGATATTTCATTGAGAATTACCGTTTCTCAGGCAAACAGACTTCTCCTTATTCTAATTTAAAGTTACTTTCATTTATTTGAGAAGCAGAGAGGATTCCCACCCACTGGCTCCCCTCCCAGATTCCCACAGTGGAACCCTAACCCTAACCCTAAACTCAGGGCTCAATCCAGGTCTCCCACGTGGTGGCAGAGACTCAGCTTGATTCATCGCTGCTGCCTGCCTGGGTCTCCGTAGCAGGAGCCAGGGCTCCAGGCACTCAGGCATGGCGTGTGCACATCCTAAGCAGAGCCTTAACCACGAGGCTTAGGGCCGTTCCTGACTGCTTTCCCAGGCCACAAGCAGGGAACTGGATGGGAAGCAGAGCTGCCAGGACACGAACTGGCACCAGTATGGGATCCCGGCATATGCAAGAGGAGGACTTCGGCCGCTAGGCTACTGCGCAAGGCCCATAAGGAGGGATTTTTTTTTTTAAATCTCACAGTAGAGATTCCAGAACCCTCCTCACCAGTCTTGTAGAATCCCAGAATCTTCAACCTGAAAGGAAGATGAGCAGAGCGAGGGGACTCACATTTAAGATTCCAAGGAGATTCTCAGGCAAGCACGCTAGGTTGTACAATTAACAGCAGGAGCCAGTTATGTTATCAACATGACTTCATTCCTACCTGCCCTATTCCTGGGAACACATTGTGTTCCCTCCCTCCCTCCAGTGCAGGAGGATCCGTGGGAAACTTGGGGGTGACTCCAGCAGCTGCAGGGGGACCAACAGTTGTGACACAAAGATTGTGATGCAGGTGTGAGGACTGTGATGGCTGACTCACTAAGGCAGGAGACCCAAGAGCCTGGGGTAGCATGCGCTTTGCCTGGCCATCGAGGTCAAACACTCTTCAGATAGTTGTTACTTGAAACAATGAAATCCCAGGTGGCGCCCAGCAAAGATGTGTGCTTAGGGTCCTGGGTGCCTGAAGCACGCTGCAATCATTCATGTGTCACAACGTCATCTCCCAGCGCCCGAGGGAGTCTGTGTGGCAGTGTGGTCTGGAGAGGGTGATGTCCCACCCGTCTTCCTGGTACATTTCCTTTTGACCCCCCCCCCCCGTTTATTCCTTCCTCTGCTGAGGAGCAATTCTACTACCATGTATGCTGGCAAGACACCAGGGACAGCCTTGGGAGACATTAAACAAGATGTATTCCTGCAATAAACAAGATTCTTGTATTTCTCATGGGATCCCAAAGAAATAAGGATGGGAAATAAAAATTCCTACTGGAGTATTTACAATGTACTCAGCTGTTTAAATGTTCCAAATGCAATCAAGGAAATAATGTAGCACATTGCTAATGCAGTTAACTATCGTCATAAAATTTAAAAGTTTGGCCAAATTTAAAGAACCCGGTGAGTTTCTAAGGATGTCATTCAAGAACTGAACATCCACCAGAAACAAACACATTGATGATGGTCCTTAGTTAATGCTGTACTTTTGTCGTTGTCTGTCGCTTGGATAATGCCTCTGAGTTGAAAGGACGTGATTTGTTCTCCCTGGACGCAAGTCACGGATGTGATGTTTGCTTTTGTCCTGCGTTCTTAGGACATGGGAGAGCGCGCGCAGCTCCCCACAGCTCCCTGCCAGACACTTTCTCTGTTAGCCCAAGCGCAGTCGCCCAAGGGTCGGTCATTTGAATCCCACCTGCGCAATTTGTGTGAGAGCTGACTCTACTTGTTCTATTATTTGGTCCCTATTTTCTTAAATTGATCCATTTTAACTTAAATTTATATTAAAGCAAAAATGCATACCTTTGAAAATAAAACAAAGCAGGGATCCTGGAACCAAACTATTCAAGATTCAAACTCCAACTCTGCCCCTTAACCAGCTAGCTGTATGTAATCTTGGGTGAACTGTTCGAACTCACTGTCTCTGGCCATCAATTTCTTCATCTTCTACATGAAGGAATCATGTTACCCACTTTCCTGGGATGTTGTGCGTGATGATATGAGAAGCAGGTGCTGCGGCACAGCAAGTCAAGTTACAGCCTCAAACCCCATATTCCATATCAGGGTGCCTGGACCAAGTCCCATCTCTGCTTCTGATCCAACTTCCCGTTTATCTGCCTTGGAGGCAGCAGAGCATGGCTTGGGTCAGGTACAGGTCAGGTACTTGGTCTCTGCCACTCACAGGGGAGACATGGATGGAGCCCCAGGCCGCCGTCTGCCCTCCTAGTTCTGTTGTGGCGGACACTTCAGCAGTATGAGGATGGAAGATCTCTAGCACCATCTTCCTCTCTGCCACCCTGCCCTTCAGATAGGTAGGTATACTTGAAAAACACTCAGTGGGCATACTGACAAAGTGCTTAGAACAATGCCAGGTACTTAGTCACTGTCTAAAAATATATAGTACCTGCTGCCCACCACTGTGTAAGCCCAGAGATACCACGTTACTTGCAAAAACCCTAAATACACAACTGCTCAAATGCAAAGTCACATCCAGAAAGCCCAGTGAGGGAAGCAGCTTGATCCCTCCGTCACTTTGAGCAGGTCTCCTGGTGTTCCCGACAGCTCCGCCCCGCTGCGCCCTGGTCGTTGCGGTGACTGCCTTCTCCCCCAGGGCTACCCTGCCCCTCGACTGGCTCTGCCGCGGGTTAAGATTGATGACAGTTTCATCCAATTCCCGGCCTTGCGTCAGGCCTAACGCGTCAAAAACCTCCAATGGGAAATCTTCCATCTTCAGGGCCTAGCTTATTGTCGGGTGTGTGTGTGTTTAAATATTTATTCTGCATTCTTTAAAATATTTATTTATTTTTATTGGAAAGGCAAATTTAGAGAAGAGATACAGGAGAGAAAGATCTCCCATCCACTGGTTCACTCTCCAAGCAGCCACAGTGTTTGGAGCTGAGCTGATCTGAAGCCAGGAGCTTCTTCCAGGTCTCCCATGAGGGTGCAGGGTCCTGAGGCTTTGGATCATACTCAACTGCTTTCCCAGCCGCTACTCAGGGAGCTGGATGGGAAGTGGAGCAGCTGGAAGATGAACCGACACCTGTATTGGATCTTGGAGGATGCAACGTGAGAATTTAGCCACTAGGCTATTGCACTGGACCCAAGATTTATTTCTTCGTATTGGAAAGGCAAATTTACAGAAAGGAGAGACAGAAAAATCTTCCATTTGCTGGTTTACTCTCCAAATGGTCACAGTGACCAAAGCTGAGCCAATCCAAAGCCAGCAGCTTCTTCCTCATCTCCCATGTGGATGCATAGTCCCAAAGACTTGAGCCACCCTCTGCTGCTTTCCCAGGCCATATCGGGGAGCTAGATGGGAAGTGAAACAACCAGGACACTAGCACCTCTATGGGATACTGGCATTTGCAGGGGTAAGAGTAGCCTAATAAGCCATTGTGCTGGCCCCAATGCATAGCTGATTATTTTTTTAAGATTTATTTTTATTTTTATCGCAAAGTCAGATATACAGAGAGGGAGAGAGAAAGGGAAGATCTTCTGTCCAGTGATTCACTCCCAAGTGAGCGCAACAGCCAGAGCTGAGCCGATCCGAAGCCAGGAACCAGGAGTTTCTTCCAGGTCTCCCACACGGGTGCAGGGTCCCAAGGCTTTGGGCTGTCCTCGATTGCTTTCCCAGGCCATAAGCAGGGAGCTGGATGGGAAGTGGAGCTGCCGGGATTAGAACCGGTCTCCATATGGGATCCTGGCGTGCTCAAGGCGAGGATTTTAGGCACTAGGCCACTGCACCAGGCCTGCCTAGCTTATTTTTTTTTTTTAAAGATTTATTCATTTTATTACAGCCAGATATACAGAGAGGAGGAGAGACAGAGAGGAAGATCTTCCGTCCGATGATTTACTCCCCAAGTGAGCCGCAACGGGCCGGTGCGCGCCGATCCGATGCCGGGAACCTGGAACCTCTTCTGGGTCTCCCACGCGGGTGCAGGGTCCCAATGCATTGGGCCGTCCTCGACTGCCTTCCCAGGCCACAAGCAGGGAGCTGGATGGGAAGTGGAGCTGCCGGGATTAGAACCGGCGCCCATATGGGATCCCAGGGCTTTCAAGGCGAGGACTTTAGCCGCTAGGCCACGCCGCTGGGCCCCTGCCTAGCTTATTTTTAAAAGAATATTCTGACTGTTGTGCTGAGTATTCTCAACTATGGAGTGGCAAGGAGGGTAGAGGGAAAACAGAGGAAGAGCCCACAGCTGAGGCCCTTGCAGTCATCTAGGCCAATGACAGTGGTGTCTTGGCACGAGATGTTAGCAGCATAAGAATTGCACAAGATTTGGAGTGTATTGATGCCAGAACTGATACAATGAAAAGAGGAAAGTGAGATACAGAACAGTCTAGAATGACTCCTCTGTGTGGCAATGCAAATGGCCATTAACTGAGCCGGCAGTGCTGATAGAAGACTACCCTGACAGGCTAAGACATCAGAAGCTGAATTGTGGACATTGTAAGTTTGAATGCCTAATGGACTACCAACTGGAATGCTGATATTAAATCTGGTGTCTGGCGCAATAGCCTAGTGGCTGAATCCTTGCCTTGCAACACACCAGGATCCCCCAAATGGGCGCTGGTTTGTGTCCCTAACTTTTCCACTTCCCATCCAGCTCCCTGCTTATTACCTGGGAAAGCTGTGGAGAATGGGCCGAAGCCTTAGGACCCTGCACCCGTGTGGGAGACCCAGAAGCTCCTGGCTTGTGACTTCAGATTGGTTCAACTCCAGCTGCTGTGGCTACTTGAGGAGTGAACCAGCAGATTTAAGATCTTCTCTGTAAATCTGCATTTCCAATAAAAATGAAAATATTTTTTTAAGGAAAGATCTAGGAGCTTGGAAATGAAGGGTGTTCAGTTATCTTTTGCCACATAATGAGACTGCCCCAAAACTTAAGAGGTCTAAAAAAGGACTATTTCTTACAATCCTGCAAAATGGACCCACAGGGGCAGTACTCCTCCACGTGGCATCAGTTGGGGTCATCCATTTGGCTGTATTTGGCTTCTGGCTGGGAGCTGGGCTGGGTAGGAAGGCTCAAAGAGGCTTCTCCTGGGGGCCAGTGCCATGGCTCAACAGGTAAATCCTCCACCTTCAAACACTGGTATCCCAGATGGACACTGGTTCCTGTCCCTGTTGCTCCACTTCCCATCCAGCTCCCTGCTTATGGCCTGCTAAAACAATAGAGGGTAGTCCAAGTCTTTCGGACCCTGCACCCCTGTGGGAGTTCTAAAATAGGATCTTGGCTCCTGTTTTTTTTATTGTATTGTATTGTATTGTATTGTATTGTATTGTATTGTATTGTATTGTTGTTGACAATCTTTACATAGTTAATTACGATAAAAAAAAAAGGTTCAGGGGGTATAGGGAAGTGGGTAATACTATTATGTCCATATTGTTTCCATCATGTATCTGAGATAAAGGGGGATATTGAGGGAGAAGCCCCACCCAGTTTCCCACCCACCCCAAGTCCCAGATGTGGGGCATGCTCTGAGATCCTTGCTCAAATGGTTTTAATAGTTCTCCAGTTATGAATCGCTGCCAGTTTCACTCGATGAGGTTGTCCACTGATTGACACAGTCCATCATAGAGTCTCCGTTTGTCCCATATTTCGCTGCCAACATATAGCTGAGATGAATGATTGACCTGCTCTGTCTTCTGTCTTTTCTTGGTTAGAGTTCTGAGTCCAGCAGTTCGATTGGGGAGATCTCCAAAGAAACCTTGAGGTATTCCCAGACCAGATTCTTGTATGTTCTAGCAAGCACAGGGCCCGGCACAGTCCATCACCACGATCAGCTGGTGGTTGCAATTGCTGGGTTGGTTCTGTTTTCAGTCCCGAGTTGCACTGGAACCAATGGGTGTTGCAGTCCAGTCTGGTTCTGCCCAGCACACACTCGGCCCTTACATCAACCAGTGGGAGCTGCATCTTAGTCGGGGCGACCCACAATAACCCCCACCAGGCCCACCCCCTACCCTGGTTTGCCAGTATGTGTAGCAGTAGACCAGTCTGTCCCCCATCCCATTTGGCTCTTGTACTTGTCAGTGGGTATTAAAGCTTAGTTCCATCTAACCAACTCAACCATCCAGCCCTCATGGATGTTGTTGAGTGCCTCTCTGTCTAGCCACCCCAGCCCCCGTCCTAGTTTGGCTCCTGTTTTCTGACTAGCTTAACTCCAGGCATTGTGGCCATTTGGGGAGTGAACCAGCAGATGGAGGATCTTTCTCCCTCTGCCTCTACTCTCTGTAAATTCACCTTTCCAATAAAAATTAATTTATCTTGAATTTAAAAAAAGTCTTTCCTCACGTCCCTGGCATCTCAGTGCTCCACATGAGATCCTCATGGTTAGCTTCCCTTTCCGCACAGCGTGGCACACACAGACTGTCAGAATTCATTTTTTTTTTAAGATTTATTTATTTTATTACAAAGTCAGATATACAGAGAGGAGGAGAGACAGAGAGGAAGATCTTCCGTCCGATGATTCACTCCCCAGGTGAGCGCAACAGTCGGTGCTGTGCTGATCCGGAGCCGGGAACCAGGAACCTCTTCCAGGTCTCCCACGCAGGTGCAGGGTCCCAAGGCTTTGGGCCGTTCTTGACTGCTTTCCCAGACAACAAGCAGGGAGCTGGATGGGAAGTGGAGCAGCTGGGATTAGAACCAGCGCCCATGTGGGATCCTGGCGTTCAAGGCGAGGACTTTAGCCGCTAGGCCATGCCGCCAGGCCCCAGAATTCATTTTTTAAAATAATGTTTATTTACTTAAGAAGGATACACGCGTATGGGGACCACTGATTATGGTGGGAAGGGTTGAGGATAGAAAAAGTGGATAAGGCCATTGTTTCCAAATTTTCTTTTTCTTCTTCCTGTATTTGAAGAAAGAGGGAAGAGAAGGGCAGAAGCTGCTCCCAGCATCCCAATCACAGAAGTGCCTGGGGATAGGGAACAGCCACCCCATGTCATCTCAGGGTCCCCGATGTAGCACATGCTCCGAGAGTTCTGCTCAAGTGGTTTCGATAGTTCTGAAATGCTGTTGATCTTGCCGATCCAAGGATGAGGAAATCCCTCCAAGGTCCATTGGCTGACACAGTCCGCCTCAAAGTCTCCACTTGCCCAGATACTTGCTTTCAACACTTCGCTGGAAGAGCTATCCAATTCATTCTGCCCTCCATTCTCTGCTGTGGTACTAGGCGTCCCTGGAGTCCCCAGTGGACTGCCACATCCCCATGTGCATCTGGGCATGCCGTCCACCGCATAATCTTCAGCCAAAGAAGAGGCCCAGTTCTGACACATGCACACCACAATAAGACCACAGATCCTGCAATTCTCACCATGTTTGGAGTTCTGAGTCCAGTGGTTCAGCTGGGGAATCCTCAAAGAAACCTCGTCTGAGGTGATTCCAGGCCTAATTCTCGTGTGTGCTTGCCAGTACGGGGTCTGGCTCAGTCCATCACCCATATCAGCCTACACACGTAGTGGTCGTTGCAGTTGCTGGGTCAGCTCTGTCACCAGCTCCATCTCTTACACAAACCAATGGCTGTTGTGGCCTAGACCAACCCTGCCCACCAGACACTCTGCCCTCATGAACATCAGTGGGAACTGAAGCCTAGTTGGAGTGACCCCCAAAAATCCCCTACCAGGCCTGCTCCAACCTTGGTTTCTATGCAGGCCAGGATGTGCAGCAGACTGGTCTGTCCTGAATCCCATCTAGCTTTTGTACACATCAATGGGCATTGGAGCCTAGTTCAACCAAAGCGGCCCCATTATCAAGCTCTCACTCATGCTGCTGGGTGCAACCACCTATCTAGTCAGGCCTGCCCCCAGCCCTGGTTCTCGTGGTCACCAGTGGATGTTGCAGCCCATCAGAGAGGTGCCTACAGTGTACCTACTCAGCCTATTCCCAGTCCTGGATCTTGCATTTTCCAGATGGTTTGGCAGCTAGCTTGACAGAGCTTACGCCCAGTCTAGCACTTGATATCTGATGCTGTGACAAAGCCCAGCCAATCAGTACTCACTTTGATGCATGCATGCACCAGAGGATACGGACGATTAACCCAGTCTGGCCTGGTCTGCAGCCAATCCCAACTCCATGCTCACCAGAGGGAGCAGTGGCCTAGCAGGGGAGCCCATGCTGCCCCCTACCATGCTTGCACCACCAACCAGGTCTCACGTGTGCTACAGCCCAGTCTGGCATGGCCCACCTCGCCTTAGCATTTGCCAGCAGGTGCCATAGCCCAGGTCAGCCTGGTCTGCCCCCAGTTCCAACTCATGTTGGCAGGTGCTACAGCCTAGCCCAACCCAGCCAGCCCTCAGCTCCATTTCCTGTCCAGCTCCCTGCTTTTGGCCTGGGAAAAACAGCAGATTACAGCCAAAGGCTTTGGGACCCTACACCCACGTTGGGGACCAGAGGAAGCTCCTGGCTCCTGGCTGCAGATTGGACAGTTCTGGCTGTTGTGGCCACTTGGGGAGTTAACCAGTGGACAGAAGATCTTTCTGTGTCTCCTTCTCTCTGTATTTCTGCCCTTCCAATAAAAACATGCATTTTGTTGTTGTTCACTAGGAAGAGCAATTAGAATGATTGCTGTGTAGGTTCTGAGAATATCCCCTCCCTGCCTCATGGACCTATGGCAAAAATGAATGCTGTGTGAGGATGCGTTGCTGCTTCCGTCTCACAAGGTTGGTAGGGGTAGACAACTAAGGAAGCTGGAGAGCGGAGGCAAGTAAGTGAAGATCAATGTAGAGGTTGGGTCCAAAAACCAAGTGGGAAAGCCAGCAGAGGTAAACTGGACTGCAGCTGAGAGGCGGATGTGAACACACATGGCTGCCGCTGAATTCTCACAGAAGTTTAGACTCTTCCGGTCCTGCAGAACTTCCCTCCCAGAGTGCTGGTGAAGACCGAATGGGTTCTTCCACAGCAGCCAATGCTTCCAGCTCCACGCTGATCTAAGGAAGCTTCACTCACCTTGGAACTTAAAGACTGTCCGACAGAAATGCAGCCCATTAGCCTCACTTCTTTTCTTTTTTTTTTTTTTTAAAGATTTTATTATTATTGGAAAGCCGGATATACAGAGAGGAGGAGAGACAGAGAGGAAGATCTCCCGTCCGATGTTTCACTCCCCAAGTGAGCCGCAACGGGCCAGTACGTGCCAATCCGATGCCGGGACCAGGAACCTCTTCCAGGTCTCCCACGCGGGTGCAGGGTCCCAAAGCTTTGGGCCGTCCTTGACTGCTTTCCCAGGCCACAAGCAGGGAGCTGGATGGGAAGTGGAGCTGCTGGGATTAGAACCGGCGCCCATATGGGATCCCGGCGCGTTCAAGGCGAGGACTTTAGCCGCTAGGCCACGCCGCCAGGCCCTAGCCTCACTTCTTATTGTCAACCCATTCAAGTCCATCTGAGCTGTAGCCAAATTGGGCTTCTGGTGGCTCTACAGTGGCAGCTACAACCTGCTCTCTCCCCACCTTTGGGCAGGTGGGTGTTCAGACTGTTGCTCTCCTGTCCTTGCTGGCTGAACCCTCCCACCCGGAGAGCCAACTTCTCTGCCGTGACCTTCACTGGTGTGTTCAGGCTCAGGTCCTGGCTCCCTGCACATGCGCTGAGGCCTGCGCTCACTGTTTTCTGCGTGCTTGTCTCACCCTCTAGATCGCTGGAGTCTTGAGGCACAGTGACAGGGCTCTCTTCCCCTTCTCCTTGCATCCCATGCTCATCAAAGCATGGTGGGTGCTTCCTGCATGCCGGTCACCATGTTCACAGAGGGGAGCAGCACCAAGTAAACACCGCCTCACGTTAGTGCAGTGAAGTGAGATGGTGCTTGCTGATACGGTCCCAGGAGTGGGGCCGAGCTGTGCTAATGAATTCACATTCTGTTGATCTTCAAGTCTTGGTGTAACCCTGTGTGCCAAATGTCTCGCCTCAGTGAGCAACTCAGATAATCTCACAGAAAGGCTCAGTTTCTATTGCCAATGAGAAGCAAAGCACTGACACAACTTAACGAGGCCACTCATGGCTTATTCATGAGGAAACTGCCTTTAAATTACTGTCATTCCGGTTTTTATTCCAAGACCATATCAAGCACTGCGACAAGTATTACTTAGCGGAGGCTCTTAAAACTTTTGGCCATAACTTACAGTAAAAACAAACAAAAAACTATATATCACAACCTAGGTCATGTATATTTTTTATTCATTCTTTCAAACAACTGAGTATTAACACATACTATATGCAAAAAGAACTACTGTAAGAATGCATCAGCAAACAAAAGAGGGAAACAAAAATCTTCACTCTCTAAGACCTTACACAGTGGAAGGAACAATAAACTGGGAGGTGAAACCCACACACACACAGGGACAGGAAATAACCCCCATTACTGTGCGCGGCTCCTCAGCCACCCATCAGCCCCCCATTACTGTGTGTGGCTCCTCAGTCACCTATCAGCCCCCCATTACTGCGTGCGGCTCCTCAGCCACCCATCAGCCCCCCATTACTGTGTGCGGCTCCTCAGCCACCCATCAGCCCCCCATTACTGTGTGCGGCTCCTCAGCCACCCATCAGCCCCCCATTACTGTGTGCGGCTCCTCAGCCACCCATCAGCCCCCCATTACTGCGTGCGGCTCCTCAGTCACCCATCAGCCCCCCATTACTGCGTGCGGCTCCTCAGCCACCCATCAGCCCCCCATTACTGTGTGCGGCTCCTCAGCCACCTATCAGCCCCCCATTACTGTGTGCGGCTCCTCAGCCACCTATCAGCCCCCCATTACTGCGTGCGGCAACTCCCAGGCAAAGGACGAGGCTAAGCGACTGCACAGTCACCCATCAGCCCCCCATTACTGCGTGCGACCTCCTCACAGTCACCCATCAACCCCCCATTACTGTGTGCGGTCTCCTCACAGTCACCCATCAGCCCCCCCATTACTGCGTGCGGCCTCCTCACAGTCACCCATCAGCCCCCCATTACTGCGTGAGGCCTCCTCACAGTCACCCATCAGCCCCCCATTACTGCGTGCGGCCACCTCACAGTCACCCATCAACCCCCCCCATTACTGCGTGCGGCTCCGCCCAGGCAAAGGATGAGGCTAAGCAACTGCACAGTCACCCATCAGCCCCCCATTACTGTGTGCGGCCTCCTCACAGTCACCCATCAACCCCCCATTACTGCGTGCGGCTCCGCCCAGGCAAAGGACAAGGCTAAGCGACTGCGCACTGTCACCCATCAGCTGCGGGAAACGACCCTGACACTTCCACCCTCCTTGCTCCTCCCCCGGCCTCTTATCTAGCCACTGCCCACTTTCTGTTGAGCTGGCAGGCTTGACCTCTGCCTGCATCAGTGCTTCCGTGCCTTGCAGGTTCAACCAGGTCTCCGGGAGCGTTTCCAGCCAGCGAGGCACTCCGGCCATCGGCGCGCTCCAGCAGGCCTCGTGGGCGCGGCTCCCTTCTGCCCTGTATTCCAACTGCAGGTACCTGAGTCGCTTCCTCATCCGCCCTGAGACCTCCCTGAGAGGACGTCTCACTCAGCTTCTGGTCCCCCAAAAGCAGAGCTGTAAGAGTTGGTATAAATAAATACACATGGAATTGAACTGAACTCAGAACATGAGGTGGGAGGGTGCTCCTGAACCAAGCCTTGCTGATTCAGGCAAGATGAACTTCACCCGCTAAGACTAGAAAACAGAGCACTGGAAAAGAGATCTCTTGACCTCACTGCAAAAGTCACACAGCAGATAGGGGCTTCAGTACTGCACACTACCACACATGTTTTACGGCCCCCTAACAGCAATAGACAGGCTTAGAACCAGGATGCCACGATGCGAATCACACAGGATGGAAACTCAGTGAACTTCAGTTGCAAGGAGGAGGCCCACAGAGCTGCTGGGAGATCAGCCAACGGTCCCCAGCCCTCGGGACTCTCTTGGCAGGCTCCGTCCACTGCCAGGTGACTGTGAGAAAGGGCAGTTACCAGCTCACTCAACAAAGGAAATCAGCTCACACTCCCCAGAGACGCTGCACAGTGTGACCAGTTTTAGAACTGTCCACTTCTGCTTCACTAGGTCTGGGTGGGATGGGGCTGTGTGGTCTGCAAAGAAATCCAGGGAATGAGAGGCAGGAAGAGAAACTACGAAAGCCTGACCCAATCCAGAACTCTGAAGTTTACATTTTCTTCTAGCACCAGACAAGATAGGGATTCAACCAACATGAGTCAATTATACCAAGTTATATAAAATTCTGTGTCTGTGATACAGCATAAAGCACAACTTCAGTCCTACTCAAAGGAGGAATGTAGATTTCAGTTAAATGACCTCCAAGTGTCAGGGATCTACAAATCCATGATGTATAAAGATGTTATGACATATTTATGTTATATAGACTCTCACCCATAGTTTTCAGTCTTTATTTTCAATCAGATTCTAATTCTGTAACACCACAGCAGGGGAATAAGGACTGTATTTTGTTTTTTAGGACTGCATATTTAAGTAGGCACCTCAGAATCTGTTCAAGAAGGGTCATACTGAAAAGCTTAATTCATTCCTAATTAAAGTAAATGAAAAAGGATAAACACGCATAGTAACTTATTAATTGTAATAAAAATGGACATGATAACTACGCTGCTGTGTACTTCTGCAGTACCACTCAATCGTGTATAAATGTTAAAGTCACATTTGTTATAATTATTTTTGACAGCATTTAGTCACACTGCTGACAATGGCATATTTTTACAAAAGGTGTTTAAGACTGTTGGGTAATTTAGTCTTATCTTGATTTTCCTTTCAAAATTGAGAATAGAGGAAGTAGTTGTGATTATACAAAGCATTTCAAGATGATACACATGTGCCTATCAGCTGAAACGGTGCAATGACATCAATCTAATAAACCAAAGATGACCGGAACGTAAATAAGTTAAATAAGCCTGCTGGGGCCCTGCTTTAAAAGGTACCCGCGTGAAGTCAAGTGGCGTCTGACCGTCTGCTGTGGTGGACATGACATATTCAGACCAACTTGTTGGAGGGGGGGAGTGATTTTAGGTAACCTACAGTTTGGTGGGGTTTACAGATAAAAATCAAATGATATTAACAAAAAAAGTTACAGACCTAGGCGGCACAGTCCAGGTGGGTTATCCCGAGCTCTCATCTTCACTGCCCTTGCTTTTGTCTTCGTCTACATGTTCATTTCTTTCAAAGAGGCGGAAAAAAAAAAGTTCACCAGAATTCTGAAAGTTACTGTTTGAACAGCACTGAGAGTAGCTTTGGCATTTATCGTCAGAGTCACGTCCATCACAGTCCCTTCATTCTGGGTCAAGGCGAGGTAAGACAGGAAGAATAAGATTGCCAAACGCGGAGTCTTGAGTTATGAAGTAGCCAGATGAATGTGCGTGAGCATGCTGAGAAAGAGTTAAAAAAAAGGCAATTAAGCTATGAGGATCATAAGTTTCCAAACAACGTAGTTAAAGCACTTATCCTTTAGAATGTCTGAGGCCAAATTTATTGGAAAATCGGTTCTGTTGCTGCTAACTTTGTTCACACACACAGGAGACTGGCAATAATACAGGGTTCAGATTAACGAGCAGCACCAGCACTCCCTTGTCATCTCCATCATCTCCCTGTGATCCCCTGCACTCAATAAATGAGCCAAAGATGGGAACTGTTTCGTTCCCTGAAACAAGGAAAGTTAGCACCAAAGGTCCCAAAGTACCGTCTTGGTCAACAAAGCAGGAACCTGACAAAATGCAGTTGGTGGAAGGAGGGAGGGCACAGATTACTGATGAATTAAACATCAACGTTTCCCGGCCTCATGGCCTAGCGGCTAAAGTCCTCACCCTGAATGCCCCGGGATCCCATATGGGCGCCGGTTCTAATCCCAGCAGCTCCACTTCCCATCCAGCTCCCTGCTTGTGGTCTGGGAAAGCAGTCGAGGACGGCCCAAAGCCTTGGGACACTGCATCCACATGGCAGACCTGGAGGAAGTTCCTGGTTCCTGGCTTTGGATCAGCGCAGCAACGGCGGCTGGGGTCATTTGGGGAGTGAATCATCGGACGGACAGAAGATCTTCCTCTCTGTCTCTTCCCCTCTCTGTATATCCGCCTTTCCAATAAAAATAAGCAAATCTCTTTAAAAAAAAAAAAAAAAAAACCAACATTTTTGTGGTGGATAAGGTACACCCAAGGGCACCAGCATCCCACATGTATGCCAGTTCTAGTCCTGGTGGCTCCACTTCTGATCCAGCTTCCTGCTAATGTGCCTGGGAAAACAGCAGATGATGGCCAAAGCTCTTAAATTCCTCCACCCAACATGGGAGACCCAGAAGCTTGCGGCTCCTGCCTTTGGATCAGCCCAGCTCCACTGTAGCCACTTGGGGAGTGAAGTAGATGGAAGATCTGTCTCTCTGCCTCTCCCTCTCTTTCAAATAAAGACGTCTTAAAAATGTTTTTTGTAGATAATGTCAGATGTAAATAACAGAAAACCACCAAGAATGTCCTTTGTCTGGAGAAAGAGGACTTTTTGAAAAAAGTCACCCGACGTGAAACAGTTCTGGAATCCTAAGATTTAAAAGCACAGGAATGAAATTCTGCCCACAAAACATAACTCCTGATCCTTTATTCAGTGTCTCTGGGAATCTGAAATGATCTGAGATGACTGCAGCCCTCTAACCATCTATTACTCTGAATGATGTTTTAATCCAATGCAGCATCACGTTCCTTTAAACACTTCCTGCACAACAGCTGTGCTGATCATTCAAACAACCACACAAACAGTAAATCTATAAAACTATCAAAGGATACGGTAACATGACAAATTTGAAAAAAATACATGCTTACAATTAACCTAGCCTGTTTAGTTTTTTAAGATCATCCTGTCCGGGCCTGGCGCAGTAGCCTAGCTAATCCAGTAATCCTGGTGATCCTGCTTCACATCCAACTCCCTGCTTGTAGCCTGGGAAAGCAGTTGAGGACAGCGCAAAGCCTTGGGACCCTGCATCCACATTAGAGACCCAGAGGAAGCTCTGGGCTCCTGGCTTTGAATCGGCACTGCTCTGGTCATTGTGGCCACTTGGGGAGTGAATCAACGGATGGAAGATACTCCTCTCTGTCTCTTCTGTATACCTGACTTTCCAATAAAAAAAATAAAATAAATATTAAAAAAATCATCCTGTCCACCCAAATATCCCAAACTGTCTGGTCCCCAAACCATCCCTTTGCAGGCGCAGCCCCAAATCAACCATGACCATGTCAGCATCATATAGATCACTCTCAATTATTGCTGAATTGGTCCTTCAAACCCTTTGGCCATGACTGAACATCAGCAAACCATTGTAATTATGTGGTACAGTTTTATGTACCACTGTAATTCCACTGTAACTCGATACAACAACTGTGCTGGCTTCTAAACTGTGGAACGGCTCGAGACAGAATGCCAGTGACAGCAGGCTCACCTGCAAAGCTGCCTTCTGCTGGGCGGCGATGTGCTGCTGCTCGGCGTGGTCCCGGAAGTCCTTGTTCAGAGCCGGCCTTGAGAGTGCAATACTAAAAGGCAGTGGAAGTCAATCGGTTGCCTGAGGCAGACACACTTGTTTATTTTTTAAAATTTATTATTGAAAAGTCAGATATACAGAGAGGAGAGACAGAGAAATATCTTCCGTCTGCTGATTCACTCTCCCAAGTGGCCACAGCAACCAATCCAAAGCCAAGAGCCTCTTCTGGGTCTCCCATGCTGGTGCAGGGTCCCAAGGCTTTGGGCCGTCTTCCACTGCTTTCCCAGGCCACAGGCAGGGAGCTGGGTGGGAAGCGGAGCCACTGGGACATGAAGTGGCAGACATATGGGATCCCGGCGCTCAAGACGAGGACGTTAGCCGCTTAGCTACCATGCTGAGCCTGACACCCTTATTCTTTCCACCATATGTGGTTACAGTGTACAGTGTGATGTTGTGACACTTGTATCCATTGTGAAATGATAAGCTTATAAATATAGCCATCATTACACATGCTTACCATTCATCTGCTGTGAGAACATTAAAGATCTATTCTCTCAGCGATTTTCAAGTGCACAAGGTGTCATCAAGCAGTCACCAGACTGTGCCATAACCCTCCTGAGGAGTCGTCCTTCTCTCCAAATCAGTTTTCATTATATATCCTTTACGGGATAAAAAGACCATGTAAAGTCTTTCTCCCACTAACTACATTTTTTTTTCAAAGATTCATTTATTTTTCCGGGTCTCCTATGTGGGTGCAGGGTCCCAAGGTCCTGGGCTGTCCTGTTCTGTCTTCGCAGGCCACAAGCAAGGAGCTCCTGGCTCCTGGCTTCTGAACAGCTTGGCTACGGCAGTTGCAGCTGCTTGGGGAGTGAACCATCAGATGGAGATGAAAGGTCTCTCCTTTTCTCTGTAAATCTGACTTTCCAATAATGAACAAACAGACAAATAAATCTTTAAAAAAGAAAAAATGACATCAAGTTGCACTCAGAAGTCTGGTAAGGAAATGACTTGGCTCTGCCAGATCTGGCTGCCAGGAGATTCTAAATGATACAGGCGCGAAAATATTCTCTTTCTACAAGATGCTTATTTTATTTCTTTGAAAGGTAGAACAAGAAGCGCAGATAGGGGTGTGGAGATATCCTCTATCTTCTGCCTTACTCCCACGGCAGTGGGGGCTGGCCAGGCCAAAGCCTGGAGCCAGGAACTCCATCTGGGTTTCCAAATTGGGTGAAAACTTGAGATTTCGAGTCAGAGACCCAAGTACTTAGGACATGGCCTGCTGCCTCCCGGGAACGCACTAGCAGGGAGCTGGACTGTACATGGAGGTGCCATGTCCGGGACTCTGCCTTGGGACACAGGCATCTGAGTGGCAATTGAATGGGCTGCTCTGCGGCACCCAGCCAAGAACACAGAGTTTAACGGAGGGAGAAGGGGAGCCTGCAAGTCAGACTGCAGTGGGTTGAGAAGTCAACAAGAGAGAAACAGTTGACAACAGAAAAGAGAGTGAGAAAAAGAGAAGTCAGGATTGACAAAATAGATTGGCAGCTGATTCACAAAATAGATATGAGGGAAAATACTGAATACAGCAGATACTGAAAATAATACAGATCATTAAGCCGCTTGAATTTGACCTACTTTGTAAAGCGCTTACAATACAGATCACTGGTTACAAAAATCTTACATAAGATTCATTTTTCAAAAGAGGGTTGTACAGAAAATTATATATTATGATTAGAATATTTTAAATTTGACTACTGTAAGAGTCTAATTTTTAAAAGTCTTCATGGGGAAATGAAGAAAACCAGCGTATGTTATCACAAAATATCCTTGACATAAAAATTATTTTATAACTAAAAGCAATTAAGCAGCAGCAAACAGGAGAAAGCCGTCTCCATCCTCCATAAATTCTCTGTTCCTGGCGACAACACCAGCCTCCTATCGGCCCAGCCAGCATGGCAGGGACTGTGCAAGCAAACCCACTTCCGTCACTCTCCTCCCATAGATCACCCCCCAAAACACGTTCCTTTGCCTTGCATTTCTCCACACATGTACTGTTCTTTGCAGAAGATGCTCTCTATAAGTGTTATAGCATTTTCCATCATTTTGACGTAGTCTTCATTGAGCAAAAGTGATACATGAAATGCACAGCAAGCATTCATAAATTTATTTTAAAATCCTTATTAACTGCTTTTGTTACAGGGTCTGTCCCAATTAAGAATTAGAACACATAAAGTGTAGCTATCCTTAGAGAAACAAAACACAACACATATATGGCAGCCTTTAAGAAACCACTGCTGGGCCCGGCAGCGTCGCCTAGCGGCTAAAGTCCTCGCCTTGAAAGCCCCGGGATTCCATGTGGGCGCCGGTTCTAATCCACTTCCCATCCAGCTCCCTGCTTGTGGCCTGGGAAAGCAGTCAAGGACGGCCCAAAGCCTTGGGATCCTGCACCCGCGTGGGAGACCTGGAAGAGGCTCCTGGTTCCCGGCTTTGGATCGGCGTAGCACTGGCCGTTGCGCTCACTTGGGGACTGAATCATCGGACGGAAGATCTTCCTCTCTATCTCTCCTCCTCTGTATATCTGACTTTGTAATAAAAATAAATAAATCTTTAAAAAAAAAAAGAAACCACTGCCAACCATTTTGAATTAGTCTAATAAATCTTTTCTCTTACCAACCATGAAAAAAATTAAGATATGTATGCTTAACAAAGTAACATAACGTAAATATTTTCCTCTATTCTCTTAAAAAATATGATTCATATTAGCACCACAATTAGGATTCAATACCCAGCTCCAGGATGGTTTGTTGAAGACTGGTTCTGCATAAGCAATTTTCTTTTCTCCTTGTCCAGTTCTGCCAAGATCGCAACTCTGTTTTTGTTTTGAAAACCTGAAAAAAAGATGAAGAATGAAGAGAAATAAAGATCGTAGATCATGTACAAAGGTGAGGCTGTAGAAGATGCAGAAAACAAAATTCCTGTTCTGCAACATATTAGACTCACTATCCACCCCTTTCCCAAATGGTTATTTTCCAGAACGTAATACAATGATGCCTATTGCAAACTATAAAGAATTATAAGCACTAAGGTATCGTGCTTTCAACCCTCCCTACAAAGGATACTAAAGATGTTTTCTTGAAAGATGAAAGGAATAACTCCCACCACAACCAAAGGCACATGCGAAGAACATCCCAGTAAAACACAACACAAGCCTAAATCAATGAACAACCCATTGCTAAATGACAGGACCAAATTACCACCCATTCATATTAACCCTGAATGTAAATTGCTTAAACTCATCAATCAAACATCACAGATAAGTAGGCTGGATTAAAATACAAAACCCATGTATTTGTTGCCTACGGAAGACGTATCTCACCAACAAAGGTCAGAGGAAACTGTATCTCATGGAATTTGATTTTTTTGTTTTTAGTTTCATTTCTTCAAAACTCTTTCTCATTAAATTCTTCACTGACCCATATATCATACAGCAGCATCATTTTCTTCAAGAAGATTCTTGATTTTCTTTTTCATTTCTTCAGCGACATATTAGTCATTAAGTAGCATAATACTTAACTTCATGGTGTTTTTAATTTCTTTTTTTTCCTCCTGTTGATGATTTTGTTTTGTTGCTTTTCTCTTGTTAAGGGGATGTACAGTAACTGTGTAATGGAGACTATCATATCCAGAAGCATATTATTTAACTTCATGGCATTGTAAATTTCTATTTTTCTTCCTGTTGTTGATTTTGTATTGTGGCTTTCCATTTAAGGGGACATAGTAACTGTGTAATGGAGACTATCATATCCAGATGTGAGGATACAATGTATTATGCATCTCTACTTCCAGACCAAAGATGGACTCTCAATGAAATTGTTTACTCTATCTTGACAATAGGATGCTGGACTCTGCCATTGTCCATGCCACACCCACAATGACGGACATATGACTGTTTGTGAAGAGCTATACTATAGTAATAATACAGGGGAACTCACTGGGGAAGGGAGGATACTTGGAGAGGGAGGAAGAGAAATCCCAGGGCCTATGGAACTGTATCATATAATGATAATAATAATAAAAAAGTAAAAAAAATTGGCACACTGGTTAAGGAGAAAGTGATATATGAATAGCATCCATTTGCCATAATTGATTAGAATTTTGTCCTCCAGGATTTACACCTGAAGGGTGAGTAGCACATACGGGGCTTTAAGACAACAACAGGTATTAAGGATATTGGTGTTTTGTAAACCTCTGATGTCCCACCATCAGTTACCTGGCCACAGGCATCAGTCATCACAGTCAAATTTAGATTTACACTCTTTTTTCCAACATCAGCTTTGATGGCATTTAGGGCATATTTCAGGGGAATTATTGTTTGCAGTATCAGCACCATGTTTTTGAGTTAAATAAGATGCTCAACATTATTTATGAAGGTGACCTAGCTTCCACAATTACAGCATTTAGCATTTTTGACTAGCAAAGGTTTCAAGTGCTGCTAAAGGAGCACAATGTTTGAATGACCCTTTGTTGAGACAGGCTTTCAGATCTTCTGTCTCTTTTACTGGACGACAACAGCCTGACAATCTTCATTGGCATTATCAAAGGCTAGGTGTCTGAGTAACAGTTTTTTAGTACTATCACCTAGGACTTATTTTTCTATGGAGTCAGTGAAGTGTCCTATACAGTCAGCATAAACCACGAGCCCCTGGACGACTTTCATATAACTGCCTGCAAATTCCAGTTTCAATTTTTCCCAGGCCCATAGCGCTGTGTCCCATACATGGGTGAACACAGCTTGGGGTAGTTATATTTGCTGCTTTGTAGTACTGCACTGCCCATCTCCAAACAACATATCATAAGTCACTTGCCCCTCCCCGGGGAATTGTCGACCTGCTGGTCCTAGGGATCCCAAGCTTTCCTTAGCCATATCACTCCTCCACATTTTCCATTGTAAATAAGGAGGAGAAAGCCCTGTTTTTGTTATTACTTCAAAACCATAGGGAATCCAATTTACTCCCTGGCTCCAGCCATTTAAATATTCCCACCCATAAGAAGAAGTGGGTATATAGAATGCACAAGCTTTCTTAAAAGCTGTGGTGGTCTTAAAGTCTAGATTCTCACACGCAGGTTGATTATTTTCTTGGCTAAGTGTAATTGGGAAAAGCAATCATAATTCATGAGGTCTCCAGGAAATAGCAAACACTAGGGCATGTCCTTGACCAGGTCTAAGGGTGACACGGTGTGGGCTGGTACTTCAATGTTCTTTTATCCCATCCTCATTTTCCTCACTAGAAGATTCTGAGAAGTCCTGCGATTTTGTTATTTTAACACGAGAAGCTTTAATTTCTTTTCCAGCTGCATTACAGTTGGCGTCTCCCATTAGGGAACTCTTTCCCGAGTTGTCCCTTTCTGTCTTCCTCATCTGCAGTATAAGGCCTTTCTCTTTCAGCTGCATTACGATGGCATCTCCTGTTAGGATGGTCTCTCACTCGTTCTGTTTTTTTCATCTTCCTCATCAGTAATATAAGGCATTTCTTTCTCAGTCACATTATGGTGGAATCTCATATTAGGGGAGTCTCTCACACATTCCCCTTTTCCATCCTCCTCATCTGCACTATGAGGCATTTCCTTTTTAGCCACATTACAGTGATGTTTCCTCTTAGAGGAGTCTTTTGCAGGTTTCCCTTCTAAAATTATAATAGTGGATTTAATTAAAGCCTATGTAATCCAAAAACTAATATGAATATCTTCTATCGTTTGGGCCTTTTCACCATTTTTTCTGGTTAAAATTTTTAAATTCAGTTTCTAGGGTCCCTTCATCTGGGGGCCAAGGATTATACTCACAAATAACCTCTAAATAAGAACGCAACTGCTGCCTAGTTATCTTTGCTCCACGTTTCACTAAAAAGTTCTGTACAAGATAGATAAAACACTGCTCTCTATGCTGACTTTGGCCCATTATTCCCACTTATCTTTCTGTGGGGGTCTCCACTGCACCTTCTACCTGCTTTCAATTCCCTGTTTGGGCGCCACTTGTTTGCTGTCTGGCAGCAACGGATCTGGTGCACAGAGCCAATAATCACAATAGTTAATAGCCAAGTCAATTGGTAGCATTAGGCTTTTATAGACTGAGGGTCACACAGGATAAGGAAGGAGGGTTTGAGGAGTTTACATATCAACAACAGGGAGTTGACTTGAGATTATGGGAGTTCCCATAAATCATCTATGGAACCCATCAATTGTTTCCACACCCGTGCCTGGAAGTATTTCTCTGTTTTGTACATCCAATCAACTGTCCTCCCACAGTAATTTTAATTTCCGAATGCAGAAATTGTATGAATTGCAGCCAACAATGGAGAAAGCCTTAATCTGATGGATAATGTCCACTGAAATTTGTACAAACACAACTGAGCTTTTCAACTCCCTTTAACATTTATAAACTTACATAAGATTCTTTTTTTCCCCCAAAGACATGGAAGTGAGCTGCCTTGGGAGGAAGGGAAAATAAATGACACAAAAACCCATTCTATAAGAATTTTAAAAACTATTTAAAATTAGCACTGTGAATTTCCAGAATAATTTCCAGAAGTACTAAAAATTCATAGATTAAAGAGTCTGCTATAAATGAAAACAAATGATTTTAAGATAGAAAGCTGATATGTTTGGATATTTGGACTGGAAATTATTTGTATGGCTTTGGAAACTAATTATTCATTTACTTATTTCACTTGAGAGAAACACTCCCATTCGCTGGTTCACTCCTCAAATGCTGACATCAGCTGAGCCGAAGCCAGGGGCCAGGAGCTCAACTTGACTCTCCCACACGGCCAGCAGGCATCCAATCATTTAAGTCATCACTGCTGTATTAGCAGGAAGCCAAAACGGGGACTCAAACCCAGGTACTTGGACATGGGATGTAGACATTCCAAGGGCATCTTGACTGCTAAGGCAAAAGCCTATCTCCCTGTGGCTTTAACAGAAGGAAACTTTGACATGCTATAAAAATATTCCAAGATATGTTGAACTTGGATCACACGTATGCTACCCCACTGCTCATTTTACCACGTTTTGTCAAGTAATCAAAAGAAGCATGGGAAGAGGCATTCCTACAAGAGGATGCTTCATATCAAAAGATGTATGTCCATGTAATAGTGTTGGTGAGTGGAACCGTATAATAAATAAAAATGGTAAAAAATTTAAAAAAAGATTTAAGAGTTAAATTGGACTATTATTAATAACTTGAGCCCTTAAATATCCAGTAAAAGGTCCTTCTTCCTTATCATCAAATCATGTGGAATAGATTTTTCCATTAAAAAGGAACCAAAATTTTAGAAAACATGCTGTTTCCCAGTAAGCTGAATCAAGTTCGAATGTCAGTACCAGCCACCAATTTATAGGCCTTGGGTACAATTGGTTAGCACGCAGATATCACATTAAAGACCTCCCTGACTAGTCTGAATGGATCTGGGGATACCAATCTATCTCCTAACAAACAACAGATCTTGTGTTACTTTATATCAGATTTTACCTTGACCTAGTTTCAACCTGGGTTTAGGTTCACCGTAGCATCAGAAATCTAATTTATTTTCTTTGCCTTGGCAATTAAAATGAAACAATAATAATAATAATAAAGAAATCTGACAGAGGACATTTGGCACCATTCGGTGGCCTCTTGAATTGCCTCCATGTCCTAGCTCAATGCCTGGGTTGAGTCCTTGACTGCTCCACTTCCAACCCAGCTTCCTGCTAAGCACACCCGGG